>NC_088782.1:93259357-93562023 GCF_958450345.1 Calliphora vicina
GTCTGTCTGTCTGTCTGTCTGTCTGTCTGTCTGTCTGTCTGTCTGTCTGTCTGTCTGTCTGTCTGTCTGTCTGTCTGTCTGTCTGTCTGTCTGTCTGTCTGTCTGTCTGTCTGTCTGTCTGTCTGTCTGTCTGTCTGTCTGTCTGTCTGTCTGTCTGTCTGTCTGTCTGTCTGTCTGTCTGTCTGTCTGTCTGTCTGTCTGTCTGTCTGTCTGTCTGTCTGTCTGTCTGTCTGTCTGTCTGTCTGTCTGTCTGTCTGTCTGTCTGTCTGTCTGTCTGTCTGTCTGTCTGTCTGTCTGTCTGTCTGTCTGTCTGTCTGTCTGTCTGTCTGTCTGTCTGTCTGTCTGTCTGTCTGTCTGTCTGTCTGTCTGTCTGTCTGTCTGTCTGTCTGTCTGTCTGTCTGTCTGTCTGTCTGTCTGTCTGTCTGTCTGTCTGTCTGTCTGTCTGTCTGTCTGTCTGTCTGTCTGTCTGTCTGTCTGTCTGTCTGTCTGTCTGTCTGTCTGTCTGTCTGTCTGTCTGTCTGTCTGTCTGTCTGTCTGTCTGTCTGTCTGTCTGTCTGTCTGTCTGTCTGTCTGTCTGTCTGTCTGTCTGTCTGTCTGTCTGTCTGTCTGTCTGTCTGTCTGTCTGTCTGTCTGTCTGTCTGTCTGTCTGTCTGTCTGTCTGTCTGTCTGTCTGTCTGTCTGTCTGTCTGTCTGTCTGTCTGTCTGTCTGTCTGTCTGTCTGTCTGTCTGTCTGTCTGTCTGTCTGTCTGTCTGTCTGTCTGTCCGTCTGTCTGTCTGTCTGTCTGTTGAAATCAGTTTTCTGAAGACCCCAGACCCCAAGTTGGACCTACAATGGGTCAAAATCGGGAAAAAAAATTTTGAACCCGAATTTTTTTTTTTAAAAAAAAAAAAAATTGAAAAAACAAAAAAAAAATTAAAAAATTTTAAAATTTAAAAAAAAAAAATTTTTTAAATTTAAAAAAAAAAAAATTTTTTAAATTTAAAAAAAAAAATTTTGAAGTATAATTTGGTGAAGGGTATATAAGATTCGGCACAGCCGAATATAGCACTCTTACTTGTTTCAAGTAAATTCGTGTACATTATAAATTGTGTCTGTAATTCTGAGAATTTATAAACGTGTATAAGACAACATTGAGTGGCTATTTCATTCTGTTGTTGTTGTACATTTTGAATAAAGAAATAGTTGTTACAATTTTTAAACTACTAATCGCCTTTTATTTGCAATCAAAAGTATCAGGTTTATTTAAAGGAAATAAACCAAACCAACCAAACCATAAAATGGATACTCCAAAGAATGATATGCAAACATTCGATACCCATTACTCAATACTTTGTCCCAACACTATAATAATGAATGTAAGCACAACCAACAAAACTGCATTATCAATATAAAAAGTATGGCAGCTCTATTAGTTATTTCCATCAAGACATTGGTTTGTGACTTCACTATGAAAATATAGCATTGTCAACTGCAATAAAATGTGTGGAATGTATTTTCTTAAATAGATAAAACATTTGTTTTATTCGAATTGTATATATAAAGAATTGAAATAAAATGCTTTGCTGTTAATATCAATTTGGACATATCATTTTTGTTACCATCAAAATTTGTTTTTATATATAAAATTAATTTTTTTTTTTGAACATTTGAACATTTTAAAATGGTATTCATGGCTATTATTAAATTCACAAACCAAACGAAATATATTCTCCAAGAGTTGGTAATATTTTTTTTATCCACACTCTTAGTTACTTTCATAAATAGACACGTTTAGAAACTTAAGACATTTTTATGAATAATACAGGGAAAAAGGTTTGAAACTTGAATATTTTTCCATATAAAAACAAACATATGGTGGTGTTTCTCCTCTTCTAGTGTCAAACCAATATATTGGATTAAGAACAAAATATGCACCCTGGACTAAGTAAATATATTGCAAATCATAATGCTTACATTTTCTGAGGAAGGGATGTCCTTCAGATGAGAGTTTCAGCAGGACAATGGCCCTCCTCAAAATTGGCAAAAGACTGGTTTGCTGTCAACAAAGTACATCTTATGGAACGGCCTTCGCAGTCACCGGACAGACCTTAACCCAATGGAACACCTTTGGGGAGTGCTCAAGAGGAAGCTAAAGGGTTTCAGTCCGAAAAATAAGGACGAATTATGGGAACAAATCCAGGAACAAAATATTAAAATAAAATAATTTTTTTACAAAAAATAAAAAGATCTGTCTCTAAAAATTAAATTATAGGCATTTCTATTATTTTTTCCAGTAAAAATATTGACTCTTTACATTGTTAGTTATATAATGTATTAAAATATACATGAAAATTGGAATGATTATGTTTTTTCTTATGATGTATATCTGGTAAACAAAACTGTATATAAATTTTTTTTAACAAAACTAAACTTGAATATATATTTACAAAGTTTGAAAAAAAAGCATTTGCCAATACCAAATCTACTTTTAAACAATATAATTCAGTCGTTAAAACTACCGATTGTAGCTTTTGCTCTCATTCTAATGTAATCTATATCTATATAAATATATAAATGTCTTTGTAAGTTTGTTTGTTGGTTTGTTTATTTGTTTGAGCATCACGCCTAAACGGCTGAACCGATTTTATTGAAATTTGGAACGTAGATAGATCCTTACTGGGAAGCGTCAATATGCTATATATAAAGCGAAGCGCACCGGGTCAAGCTAGTCTATTATAAAATAGCAATAAACTAATTTTGTTATGTTCAGTGTTGCCGTTTTGGTTATTTATAACCAAAATTGGTTATTTTTTTCCTGATGTGTAGATGTGTATTTATTTTTCATTTTGGTTACTTTTTTCAAAACATTTTGTTATAGACAGATTTTTCAATATTTAAATATACGATCCTAACGAGATCGAAAATTGAAAAATGTATACGTTTTTCATATATTGCATGCAAAATATGTTACACCTAACGACGAGGAGATTCTATATGTGTAATTTGTTTTAAATCGGAACACAAACGAAGAAATAGGATCATTTTCAAAATTAAACATACCCGAGGTGTCCTACTTTGGGAACCCCTGGTCCCGCTCCTGTTGGGCTCATAAGGTCCAAATTCAAAACTTAAACTCGACTACACTTCCTCTTTGCGCATGTGAAATTTCATTCAAATCGGCGTAAGGGTTTAGAAGTTACAGATTTATTTCCATCTTTTTTTATTCTCATACCACTGTGGATCGGTGCTTTGCCTTTTTAGAATTTTTTACTGAAATCTAAATTTTTTTAAAAATTTGTGCATTAAATTCTCTTTACGGATCATATACAAATTGTATATAGTCCCGAAGAAATTTTTTTTACATAAGAAAAAATATTAGGCCGTTTTGGGAAAAAATCTAAAATATACGGCACTTTTTACATGTTCCAACTTTCCAAGTTTTTTTATTTTATTTACAATTATATCGCCAATATACATAGGTGATATTTAAAAAAAAAAAATTCGAACCTCCGTAGGCCCGCCAAAAAAAACCATAAAAAGATCAAGCAACTTTGAGGGGCAATGCACTAGCCCCCATTAGCATTTTTCAGATATTAAGAATTTATTTTCATAATAGCGTTATTCACAATGTAGAGTACTTGGCCTAGTAAAAAAGCAGAAGAGCAATTTATTGACAAACATTTAAATTTCTAATGTATTTTGTTTTTATTTTTTTGATATTGTGCTCTTTTACTACATTACCAGGCCAAGTACTCTACATTAGCGGAGTTCAGTATTAAGTGCGAATGGTATTGCATCATTGCAAATGCAAAATTGTAAATATTTTTGTGTGTATTTTGTTATTGGATTACGGTAAAATTTTGCATTTGCAATGAAGCTAGACCATTCGCACTTAATACTGAACTCCGCTGTTGTGAATACCGCTAATATTCTAAATGTTGAAATCTTGACATAAAATTTATCTTAAAGTATAAAAACCTGTGTAAAATGTATTAAAAAAAAATAAATTTCAGACCTCTGTTCATATTTTTTTTAAAAAAAAGTTAAAAACATGACGTCTGCAATAAACTTTCTTTGATTACTTTTTTAGCATTTTGGTTATTTTGAGGTTGTGGCAACACTGGTTATGTTTTAACCAGAGACCGAAAATAATGGGTTCACTTTCATTTCAATGGTAAATTCTCATTCGCAGCCATTTAAAAATAATTTTTTGTTTTATATCACTGAGAGAATGATTTATTAGAGAACAGTTTAGGTAAGAGAATGAGAGAAACAGAAAAGAAACAAACATAAATAATCTAGATGAGTGATTTATAATTAATTTTTTTCGTAAAGGTCAGCATGTGACTTTTATTTGCGAGCATGAAAAATAAATCACTAAATTGCAAATCAACGCTTAAATATATTAAATATAATATATATATTAAATTGAATGTAAAAGCTTTTCACAAAAATCGACAATTTCTTTTTCAAATTGCATTACAGTAAAACCTTGATAATCCGGACGCATTATCCGGTAATCCGGACATCAGTTTTCATTACAATGTGTATTCTATAATCCGGATTGATTACATCTTTATAACTTTATAATTTGGAAAAAAGTTTGAACAATTCTCGACAAACAACATTGAATGGCTATTTTACCAAGCAAAATAAATAACTTTAATATTTTTATTGTTATTTTCTTGACTTGTAGAATTGAAATATGTACGAAATTGAACTTGAATTCAAATATAACGATTTTAACGGCTGATTTAAAGTTGCATAATGCTTTCAAATAGCAGTGCCCAAACTTTAACATGTCTGTGGGCATTATTAACATTGAATAAAAGCTTTCAGTTGACCATTGATCGTAAGTATGGCTACGCTGTTTGCTGCGACCGTATATTCGAATTCGAATATTCAGTTAAAGAACATTGTAGAAATAGAGCTTTCTAGATGGTAATGCAGTGTTATAAATAGTGGCAGAGGTTGCAGTCGTGATTGAGTTTATCACCGACGCTTTTCGAATAAACATCAACTGAGTGCCTTAAAGTGTGCTGTATTTTTCAAGTGAATTCGTGTACATTATAAAGTGTGTCTGTATTTCTGCGAATTTATAAACGTGTATAAAAACATTGAGTGACTATTTAATTCTGTTGTTGTACATTTTAAATAAATAAAGAGTTGTTACAATTTTCAAACTACTAAACGGCTTTTATTTGCAATCAAAAGTATCCGGTTTATTTAAAGGAAATAAACCAACGTTTTGAAAAGGTTAAAACGTAACAATACTATAAATGTTCCTTTTAAATGTAATCATTTATTTAAATGATACATAAATATAATATATAGTTAGATATGTATGTGTTTTAAAAGAATTTTTAATACATGAACAATGTTTAAAAAATTTATTCGGTAGTCCGGATAATTTGATATTCCGGATTAGGGTCTGCAATCAATTATCCGGATTATCAAGATCAAGAACAATTGAATTGTTTGTCTCACATCAATCTATTAAAAAACAACAAAAACTAATAAAGATCATACGAAACCATGTAAATAAAGATCATTTTATAACTCTTATTTTGAAAATATAAATCACAATTTGGATCGAGTTATTTTCGATCTCTGGTTTTAACATAAACTATATGTAACGTAGAACAAAAAGTAACGTATTTTTACATAAAAAGGAAATTGTTCCATCATTATTCTATGATATACAACATACGTTTGTTCATATAGTAAATAAGTATTATTTAATTTTTTATAAATATGTACAAAAATTCACACACATTTACAAAAAAAATGTTATTCAAGAATTCTAAAAAATTTAAGAAAGATGAATTAACCCCTCGTGTTCTTTTCTTCGCAGGTGCACGATCATTGATTGGAACGAATTTATGTAAAAAGTCGACTGACTCTATTTTTCAGCACACATGCTTCGTTTGATGATAAATTGAATTTTTGTTCGAATAAACACTTGTCGCACTATTTTTTTTGTTTAACAACTGCCAAACAGGTAGACAGGTACAAAGGAAAGACGGAAGGAAACCTGTTATTTTAAGATGTTCATGCATTTACACAAATACTTACTTTAATTATCATGATTGTAACATTGAAAAGGGGACAAACATTATAATTTAAGATGATAAAACCGTTACAAAATATTTCAATACAAACTTGCATGTAAATCTAAATGTATAGATAGGTATATAATATTTTAACTTTTAATTTCGCTGTTGGTAAAAGCTAACAATGGAAGGAAAGCTGAAACGGGAAAACGGAATCTTTAAATAGGATGTAAACAAAATTTTGTTATAGGGACCAAACGAAAAATTTCAATAAAAATGTATTTCTGAATCTTTTCTCTTCTTAATTCGATAATATTTGGTATACACGTTTTCAATTTTGAAGTTCGCTTTATTTTATTTTTATTATTACCTAGTGTTAAACTGCTAATAACTTTAGAACTGCTATACATATTTTATAATTTTTGATCTCATATTAAAGCTAATAGATCGTAGGATTTAAAGTATTTCCCAAGAAATTCTTTTCTCATCCAAATAGGATATAACATAACAAATCGACTTTGGACAAAGGATATCTCAAAAAGCATTTTCCATTTTCCAAAGATTCATTGTACGATTAAAAACACATACTATAGAATTCAAAATGGGACCATGGGAGGTTCTCGAGATAATTGAAATATATTTGTGTATATTTTTATAACTAATTGTCCTATTTTTATACACTTAGTCTTATATTAACTGTTATTGTAATGTATTACTCAAAAAAAAATAATTATCAGAAAGAAGATAATTAGTGTGATTAGGGTTCTTGAAGAAGGTTATCACGAAAATCATGACCTTAATATTTGTATTTATAAAAATTAGTTTATACTGTTGTGAAAAATATGTAAAAAATTATGAATGGACTTGTCGTAAGATATATGTAAGTTATTACTTTTGCAAATTACATAGCATTTTTTCTAAAATGGTGCATGTGTCAGGCAGACAGAGAAAGACCAAAAGCCTGAGTGCATCAGAAAAGATTACTGAGCCTGTACCCGTTTCTGTCCCGTTTGTTTTCTAAACCTTTTGGTAAATTTAAAAATGTTTTATGAATATGGGGGTAAATATATAAGGTTAAATAATATAGCATATATATTCGATGCTTATTAATGAGTTTGCATTTTGAATTATATTTGATCCGTAGGACTGTAGATATTTCTCAAATGCTCCTTGGGTCAAAAAATACTGCACAGTGGTTTAGAAACTTGCTCACCTCGGGTCTCAAATTTTTAAAAAAAAATCGCCAAAAATCCATTTATGATCCGAATGAGCTGAAATTTTAAATATAAATAGTCCTTGATTTTTAGGAATAAAATGGTGATTTTTCCGGAATAAAAATATAAAATTTGACTTAATGTAAAATTTTAACAGTTAAAGATATCATAACAAAATTTGGAATCATTATAGACTCAAATGTCCTGAAATCAATGGCATTCGAATTTTGACATTTTTATTTTCAAATACCGAAATTCCTAAAACGGGGAAAATGTGTACAAAAAACTGAGTTTTTTCAGAAAAGTGCATACTGTGATGTTATTTACCGTGTGATAGTAAAAACACTTTGTAGGTATTTAAGATATATATGGGGTTATACAAATATGGAGGTTTTTCGTGGATCCGTGCTTTGCCTTTTTAGAATTTTCTACTCAAACCGAAATTTTTTTTTTTTAAATTGGCCAAGTTTTGATAGGTCTGGGGGCTGATATGTCCGCTTTAGTGAGCCAAATTTTTCTTAACCTTCGCTTTACCAAAGGTTTTTTATGTACATGGTTTACCAATACCCACCCGGGTGACACTACACTTCTATAAATATATGCGACGAACGAAATTTTAAAAAATTTAAAAAACCTTATAAAAAGTTTAAAATGGTTCTATTAAATTCTATAGAACTCTAGAATTTGTTCAGTGAGTACATATTTCATTTAAATCGAAACAAAATTAAAAAAAATATTAAACCAATAAAATCGATGTGGTCACCCGGGTGGGTATTGGTAAAGCGAAGGTTAAAACGCTTTTGCATTAAGTTATTTTTCCGAATCATATAAATATTCTATATAGTCCCGAAGAAAATTTGTTTCTACAAAAGATAAAATATATGGGGTTTTTTGCGAAAAAACGTAAAAAATACGGCCCTTTTTACAAGTTCTAAATTTGGATGCGTATAACTTTTTATAGGGAACAGATAACTGTTAGCAAGTTTCTTTATTTTATTTAGAATTTTATCGCCAATATAGCTGATATTTTAAAAATAAATTTCGACCCTCCGTAGGCCCGCTATATCTACAAAACCAGAAAAAGATCGAGCAAAATAAAAAAAAAATCAATAAACATGAATATCTCCTCAACTAATAGAGATAACTTACACTTATAATCGTATTTTTTGTAGACCTTCTTAAAGACTTTTTATATTTAAAATTTCAGCTCATTGGGATCATAAATGGATTTTTGGGGGGCTATGTACTGGTGTACTGGTTTAGATTACATAAGGCAACAAAATCGAAACAATTTTGGAGGCTTTTTAAACCACTACACAATTTTGATGTATTGTGGTTACCTAAGTACAAAAATGGTAAAATTTTTATATTCTATGGATAGATTTTTTTTAAATTTTTTTTTTCTAAAATTGTGAATTTTTTAAAATGTTTCTCCACATAATTTATGATAACTCAAAAACGGTTAGTCCGATATTATTGAAGTAAACATAAAAAAGTTCAAATTTACATAACATTTTACATTTGTTTGGTTTTTGTTAAAATGTTTGTTACAATAACAAATCACATGTAAAATTTACACTCAAAGTACACGCTTATAAGAACATACAATTTTCTGAAAATAAGCGAATTCACTTAATTGTGAATAAATTCGAAAATAATCCATCGATTTTTATGATCAATATCTCATTTTGTTCCTATTACATGTGGCTTTGCGATAAAGCAATAAAACTAATTTCTGCCGTTTTCGATTTTTCATGATTTTTTTATCATAAATTATGTAGAGAAACATCTAAACAAATTCACAATTTTAGAAAAAAAAATTTAAAAAAAATCTTTCCGTAGAATTTAAAAATTTTACCATTTTTGTACTTAGGTAACCATGATGCATCAAATCTATATAGTGGTTAGTGAAGCCTTTTTTTTGCTGTTGACATGTGTTATACATACTTATTATATTATTACCATTATTTTTGCTATCGACTTCACTGTGCAGTGCTGTTAAGCTGTTTAACCTATAAGTCAATAACATTCTATATTTAAAATAAAATAAAAGATTCTTACGAAAACAAAAAAAATACTTTCTTAAATTGTAAATTCATTCAGTTGTTTGTTCATTCATTCATTTAATCCGCCTCTATAATTATAGTTTAATTTTCTTTTATATTCGTACGATTTGCAACTATTTGCTTAATAACTGCAGTATATGTACACACAAACCTTCATACATATGTATGTATGTATGTAGGTATATATGTGTGTATGTATTTATTAAAAAACAACCAATATCCCCCTCACTTTGAATTTAATACCCCTTTATAACAACCGACTAGAGGTGTGAGGATGGCGACAGGCGTTGATTATAATACGAATACATTTTAACTTAAACTACTAAGTTTTAGTAAGTTATTTGCAGAGCTTTAAATGAGTTAATTATTTAAAGGTAATATGTATATTTAAATGGTTTTATTTTATAATTGGAAACTTTTTGCAACCTGAATTATACAATTATTTTACTTTATAACATTAATTAAAATCTGAATGGAAATAAAATGGTGAATTATTAGACTTCAAAAGCATTTAATTAAATAATCAATAGCTGGATCCGGTGCTCTTTGCTACTCTCATTTAATTACTTTGTATTGTTTTATCTCACGATCTCATATTTTTACCACTTCAAACACTTTTTACGATTAATTGGTGCGTGTGATATATCCTTAAATTTAATTTCTGTTTCATTAAGTTCGAATTACTTACAATATTGCTCGATAATTTTTAATCGATTAAAAAATGAATGAGTTATGCAAATTTTTCTACCTTTTTAGAACCGATTTTTTCAAATCTTGTTCGGTATAAAAGGTAAAACACATATCTTTTGAATATCAGAAACAATTTTAAAATTAGTTTCAATATAAAATATTTATGAAGTTTTTAAGTTGTAACTAAAACGAAATGATCATTTGACTCTATATATATATTCCCCTCGATCCTATAAGGAGCATAGGGCCTCAAGAAACTTCTTCCAGTCAGATGTATTCATCGCAATAGTTTTTACTTCACTCCAGCTTTAATGCATTTTTCTAGCCTCGCTTTCAATTTGCCTTCGCCTTGTATGTGCTGGTCGGCCTCTTCTGCGACTCCCCTGTGGGTTCCATTCTATGGTATTCCTGTCAATATCGGATAATAGCTTACGAAGTGTGTGTCCAATCCAGTTCCACTTTATTCTCTGTATTTCTACACAAAACGGTATTTGACGTGTTTCAAACCACAAATTGTTGTTAGAGATGGTTCGTGGCCAGAAGATTCCTAGAACTCTTCGGAGATATTTATTCATGAAAACTTGCAAACTTTTAATGTCTCGGGACAGAGTTGAGTTTGAGCTGGCCAAAAGATTGTGTTGCTTTTTTCATTCGGCTTGTCTTCACTAGATCCCCCAGTTCGGTTTATAATAGCTCCGAGGTAACAGAATGTTGAAACATTCTTCTAATATTTCATTATTTATTAGAAAGGGATTCAAGTTTCCAGAGTTTATTCTCATAACTTTGGTCTTTTTTATATTGATTTTCAGCCCGGCTTTCTCTGATATGTAGGTGATATGTAGTAGAGAGAAGGCATATTCGACATATTCGACGTCCTCCAAACTTTCGTTCAGCCCATACGATTCCGCGGTTTCCCATCATTGCCTGGTGCATCACACTATCCAGCACTATATTGAATAGGGACATCACAGAATTCAGAAGCTTGCCCCGGTACATACTTTTTATTAATTGGATGGGTTTAAGTGGTACCCATTTACATTAGAGAGCATTCCATATGACGTTATCGGCCAGTGTGTCAAATGCCTTCTCAAAATCAATAAATATAAGGTACAGAGGAGTGATGCACAACGAACGTACCCTTCGTTGTGCATCACTTGGCAGCACTGATTTACGTCAAATGTTTTTTTTGCAAATAATTTCCAGTGCTGCCGAAAATGTTTGCAAATACTGCAACAATTTAGTTTCTGATGCAATATTGCGCGTTTTAGAATATTTTGTTGAAAAAACAAAAATAAAAGAAAATGTTACACTTTGGCAAAATCCCGCCTGTTCTTTCCTTAAATTTGGCATTAATTCGGCAGATAACCTTTTGGTTATAACGTGAAATAACATTCAGCGTGCTTAGTAAAGTGATTCCCCGCCAGTTGTAGCGATTTGTTAAGTCGTCTTTCTTAGGTATTTTAACAATAATGCCTTATTTAAGCTCGTGTGGAATTCTCTCTGTTGTCCATATTTCTTCTATAATTGGTGAATCAGTTCCGCCGTCGTTCTAGTGTTTGCATTAAGTAGTTCTAAAGAAATATTGTCACTGTCTGGGCTATTGTTGTTCTTAAGCGATTTAATGGCAAGTTTAATCTCAGACATTACTGGAGGCGTAATGCTGATATTTAAAAGTGTATTATGATCAATACATTCGCATATACACGGATTAATCTGAGGATGTGAGGAGAACATTTCAGAGAAGTGTGTAGCCCAGGTAATAAGTGAGCCGGAGTTATCCCTTATTGTTTTGGTGGAGACTAAAGTGTTGTTACTCGTTAACTTCTTAGTGAGTCGATATGAGTCACTAGTTCGGTTTGTTTCAGATGCAGTGAGCCTCTTGCGCTATGGAATTCGTCCATGCACGTTTGTCTCTACGAGCACTACGTTTTACCTCACGATCAAGGGTAGCATGTTGGTTTTGAAAGGTTGACTTTTCATTTCTCGTTGTAGCTGAGTTAAATGCAGCTTAAGTTTTTTCCTTTCGTTTATGATTCGCCACGTTTCATTAGATATCCATTATTTACGTCTAATTGTTTTAAGACCTATATGGTATGTGGCTGTATTCATAAACATGTTCTTTGTCAGGCTTTCCGTTCCTCATGGGTTTTTGTTAAGAGCGATTCGATGAGACAGAAGAGGTTTTCAATCTATCCTTTTTACAGCTGCTAGCTTTGTACGCACGCTTCCAATGAGTAAGTGATGATCACTGGATATGTCAGCACCTCGTTTGTTTCGTACATCCAACGGTGAATCGCTCCATTTTCTGGATATAGCTATATGATCTATTTGATTCTCTGTAACATGGTCAGGTGATACCCACGCTATTTTGTGCCTTTTATTGTGTGGAAACAGAGTGCCTCCGGTGGCCATCGGTGGGCACGTAGCATTGGATGCATGTAAGGTTTCTGACGCGTGTTCGTAGTATTACTGCTATTATGCGGTCAGAGTAGGGTTTCCAGCTTATAAGAGCTTTATGTGCTTCCTTGGAGATAAGAAAACCAACTCCAGATGCTCCAGATGCAGAGTATAATAAGTGGAGTTCATTTGTTATTGATTTTTCGCCGGTGACCGCTTATACCCAAAAATAGCAGTTTGTAGCACATAAACTCCTTGCAAAGTTGAGCCAGACGCGATGGTTCCAATAGCGTTCTAACATTCCATGTTCCAAATCTCGTCCGTGTTTTCATGCTAAAGGTCGTCATCAGTAAATCAGATCGTGTTGTTTCATTTGTTTCGGTTTCGATAATCATTTAATTTTAAGACGAAGTAGCTGATTAGGCTTCCGCATCCGATCCGGGTGCTGGGGCTGCCAGTTGCCTTGCAGGCAGGCGTTGATTATGAGTTTTTCGAAGGGTATATTTGTCTGCTTCCTGAGAAACTAATCAAGCCATTCAGGGCACAACTAGGGCAAAACTAGGTTTCACAGATAGTTATCTTCTACTGACCTGAGACGTTATTTAAACCATCAGGTTACTTAGCCGCCTTCTCACATTCGCTAGCTTTGAACGGGTGTTCTGTAGCCATTTCCCAGGGAATACCTAGTCTAAAGCCGGAGGTCGTGAGCTGCATAGACATTACAACAAAGGAATCATTCCTGGCCACTCCCAAGTGAGTAGCAATCAAGAATTTTCCACCTTCACTTGCAAGGACCATTCCCCACTCTTGACTCTATGACTCCAACAAAACATATATTTTCGTTCATTTTTGTATCACTGTGTTATTTACAACTCAAAAAAGTTCTTGGTAATATTTATTGGGCATAAAATATTAACTTTAATCCAAGGATAATTTACAATACACCAAAATACGAGTAGTACTGTCTCTGGCTAACTAATGCGGATGCAATTCTGAGCGATTCTGTAGACCAATAACTTCATGTTGACATTATTTTGATCAACACTCGACATGTATTTTAGATAAATGATGTGTATTTATGATATAAAACTCTTTAGATTCTCTGACTTTTTTTGTAAAAATAGTTATTGTATTTTTTGTTGTTGTTATAGTTAGAATTCATAGTTGTTAAAAAATCGTTTTCGTGTACGGATTGAAGTAATTGTTTACATGCACACTTCCTTAATTATTCACCAACTAAGTGGTCATGGGCGCCAACAACTACAAACAAATCAAAAATTCATGTTCATTTTCTAAATGGCTTTATATGAAAAAAAATCAATATTTTTCCATAAATATTTTAAATAAATACTTCTGTATATATATAAGTAAATATGTAAATGTATATATGTTCTAATGAGTAAATATGTATGTAAATGTAAAAGACTTAAATATTTTTACAAAACTCTAATAACATTTTTGTATATAAGTACGAACAAATAAGTAAGAATCAGTGCTGGTAGTGCTCGATACCCAATAAAAGTATTTGAGTATTTTTAGTGGTACTCAATACTTGATGTTCGAAAAAATTTTTGAAAAAATTCAAAACTATTAAAAACTAAGCACTGCCTTACACGAAATCATTAAAAATTTCAAAATTTTCGTAACCGTTAAAATATTCGCAATTTATAGAGTAACCAAATAAAAAAAATTTTGTATATTAACGAACAATGAAAAGTAGCAGAATTTGTCAGCACTAGTAAGTATGTAGTATGTTTATTTAAGGATAGAAATTATCAACATTTTGATTATTTTTTTCTATACATAGGACGTGCATTATTTACTTTGAGTATAATTCATCAAATTATTATTCCCATGAATTGTAATTACCAGCTGGTCTGGTCATTAGATGAATGAATGATTTTAGGATAACCGAAATGCGAGTGGGAGTTTGTGTTTGTACTGAAACAACTCACACACCATTCAATAATTATATTCAATCGTATGTATGTGTTACCAAAAATTAAAAAAAAATAAAAAAAAACTTTACTCCTTCACATGGCGTTATTCAGTTGCGTTAATGTTTGAGTAAATGCTAATGTTTTAGACATTTCCCATACTCTGCTCTAAAATCATTAGACCGTATAGTTTGTCAGGTTGTACCAGTAAATCTATGAATATTAACTACTATGCATGTATAATAAATACGCATACAACGATTTAACTACCCCCTGGAAAGTTTATTTATAAAAACTACAGAAAAACTGAAACAAAAAGATCAAATCGATCATTATCATAATCGCATAGAAACGCGACATACTAGGTTCACATTTGACACCAAGGACACAATTATTATGCCTTTTTCTTACATTAGTCAAACTATACGTGGATGGTTAGATAAGTAATTGAAATGTTATATAAACAAGTAAGAGTTTAATGTTTTTTATATGCCGGATTTGCGGCATTTACATGAATAATCTATTTTTTCGATACTTTTAATACCTCCATTATTATTTGGCCAAACCCTGTATATGTATTCCGAAATTTATATGACGATTTTTTTCAATCACTTATGCTATTCATTATTTTTGGAGCAACTTTCGATACTTTTAATACGTACATGATTGTTTGGACAAACCCTGTATATGTATTCTGAAATTTGAATGACCAATTAAATTTCAGCTACTTACATAATAGAGTGTCCAAAAAACCGGTTTCCGGTTTAACCGAAAAAGTGTGTTTTTGAAAAAACCGGTTTCGATTATTGTCTTTTAAAAAAAACGGTTAAGCGGTTTCGGTTTTTGTCTTCAAAAAAACCGGTTAAGCGGTTCATATTAAATTTTTATTTAGTAGAAATTTAGCATTTTTGATTTCTTTATGCAATTATTTAATATCTTTTACGAAATGTTGTCAAATGCTACAATTTTCTATAAATTAAATCAATATTTTTAAAAATGGTATCAAAGTTTTTCATAAATATGTTTGAATAAGCTTTAGAAAATGTTAAGTTTTCATCCTGTTCCGAAAACTTCCGAAAACTATTTTTTTTTGACATCGAAACAAGACACTCCCGCCTTTCATTTTATTAAAAAACAGCTTGGGGGAAAGTGGGGCTACATTTTTGTTTCTCCATGGAAAATCAAAAATAAAATAATTTTTAGAGACTTATAGATTTAGGCATATCTTCTTAACGGTTTATGGTATCGCCATAATTTTATTTTTTTATTGATGGAGAAATGTTATATTTTTCAAATATGTTAAAGGTAAATGGTATTATTAGGAAAATTATACATATATAAACCAGTGAATTGCGTGAAAATATAAGTAAATTATTGCTTAACACCCTTGCATGGACTTTACTTAAATTTTTTAAAAATAAAATAAAATTTTTCGTAAAACTATAAGTGTACATTTCATCATAAAACATTTCTCTACAAAACCGCATCATTTGATTTTTGAAATTGAGTGTTTGAAAAATTGACTTTTTGACACCAAAATCCTTCTGTGTGTAATAGAGGAGTACTCGTGTTTACTTTTTGAAGACGGAGACCAAAAAACCCTAAGGAGCGGAGCTGTGGGATCTCAAAGTAGAATTTTTAGTGGTTTGTCTAAAATCAAATATTTTAATATATTTAATTATGTATTATTAAACAAAATTAATGTTTTGTAACTCAATTTGTGTGTTAAAACATTTATTTTTATAGATATCTCACTCGCATCTCACTTAGCTACTAGGGTATTCAATTAATCGGGTTTCTGATTTAATCGGTTCTATGATGATTTAATCGGTTCTATGACGAGCAAATAATTAATCGAGGTTTAGATTTAATCGGTTAATAATCGGTTAATTTTAAATTATTCGATTAACCGAATAATTTCCATTTTAATTTTAAATTGAAAAGAAAATCAAGAATTTTGTATACTTATATAAGCATTTTTTTTAATAAAAAGAACAAAAACATAAAAAACAAACAAAACATAACATTTCAACAAAACAATAAATAAACATGTGAGTTTTATTAAGATTTTAGGGAGATCTTCTGAAATAATCTTTAAAAAAAATAATATAATTTAAATGATTTTTTTAGTTTTAATAAAACTTGACTTAAAAAAACTATCTAACTGATTGTAGATGTTGGAGAAATCGAAAGTAAGACATGATAAAGAATATCCAATTTCTCAGTTCTTTTTTTATTTTTTTCTAAGCATATAAAATCTTCCATCATACCATGGATTTTTGGATTTTTTTAGATGTTTAATACTTTCTTTAAGTTGTGATAAAAGAGGCTGTCTGCTGCTAGTAAAAACCTGAAAAAAGCCCTTCAATTAGAAGAGGATCGCAGAAATAGAAATTACATTCAACGTTTGACAAATACCAAACACACAAATTTTTCCCTTTGGAAAGCTACGAAAAATATCAAGCCACCGGTAGAGGGGCAAAGCCCTTTAAGGAAAGCTGATAGTACCTGAGCTCGCAGCACGGAGGAAAAGGCTAAAATATTTGAAAACTTGATATTGAAAAACTTCTCAGATAATAATAATACCAAAGCCAGGTAAGGACTTGACCGTGCCATCCTCCTATAGACCAATAAGCTTGCTTCCTTGCTTATCGAAACTGTTCGAAAAAGTGTTCCAAAAGAAAATCATACCATTTTTAAATGAGAAAAATATAATCCCAGTTCATCAATTTGGTTTCCGGGAACGCCACGGAACAATCGAACAAGTTAATCGTATAACCGGAGAGATAAGAAAATCCTTTGAATTAAAGAAATATTGTTCAGCTATATTTGTGGATGTCGCTCAAGCCTTCGACAAAGTGTGGCACAAAGGCCTGGTATATAAAATAAAATGTTTGCTGCCACCATCTACTCATAAACTATTGGAATCTTATCTATCGGACCGTATATTTACAGTTAAGTACAATGATTACGTGACAAGAGAATATAGGATTGGAGCAGGAGTACCACAAGGAAGTGTTCTTGGACCTACCCTCTATTTGATTTACACCTCTGATTTGCCTACGAGCGATGAATTGACTATTTCTACATTTCCTGATGACACCGCAATTATTAGCTCGCATGAAAACCCATATATAGCATCTAGTATACTAGATGGCTACTTAAGATGTGTGGAAACATGGTTAAACAAATGGAGAATACGTGTAAATGAGTTAAAAAGCAAATATGTTACGTTCACACTAAGGATGGGATGATGTCCACCTGTCACACTTAACAATGTTAATATACCTCAGTCCGATTATGTTACATACCTTGCTATTCACATAGATAGAAGACTTACTTGGCTCTGTCATATAGAAACCTGAAGTTAAAAGCATTTAGCCTTCACTGCACATAGGTCTGGCGAACCACTTTTTTTGGCCAAAACTAAAATATTCACTTATATACATGAATTCAAACAAAAGATACAATTAATAACAAAAAAACATAAATTTTATTAAATTTTTAATAATTTAATTTTTTTCTTGTTTTTGACTTCCACTCTGCTAAACTCTGAGTAAATCATAATTTTTGAAGCAAAAGTTTCCTGAAACAAAAATTGATTTCTTCAAAATAAGCAAAAACTAGCAGAAAGTTTTTTATGATTCGCACAAAATATTACTGTAATTTTGTGCGTTTTTGGTTCGTTGAAATCGGTTGAAATTATTTTTTTTTATAAAAAGTTAAAATCACTGATTTATAGGTTATGAAAGTTTTTTATGTAATTTCTTATTACCACAATTTTTATTGAATATTTCACTATTAAAAATTTAAATACTTACCATAGTCATTAATATCCATAACTAACTGATTTAAAAAGTTTTTTTTTATTTTCGTGTAACATGTGACTCAAAGAAAACAAAAAATTACACCACGTGTTTCAGTTTACCACTGCACTTAAAACATTGAACTTTCTCACTTCATAGAATAACGATTAATTGAAGTTTGCAAAAACAAATTAGTTTTTTTGTTTATCTGAAGTGTTTGCTACAATATTCCAACAACAAATATAGGAAAAATGGTTTTGAGTTTTGGCCAAAAAAATGAGTCTTGGAGACCTATGTGGACTGGTTAATAAGTGAGCCTGGACTATAAAGTCACCCTGTATAAAATCATTTTAAAATCAATTTGGACATATGGAATCCAATTGTGGGGAACGGCCATTAATTCCAGTATTAAGCTTATACAGAGGGCCCAGTCGAAAATTCTTAGGACCATGACGGGTGCACCATGGTACATAAGAAATGAAAACATCCACAGGGACTTGGAAGTGCCACTAGTGAAGGATGAGTTTAAGAAAGTCCGCGATAAATATGAAGATGAGGTCCATGCGTCAAGCAATGCTCTCTTTAGAGAGCAATTAGTTTTAATTTTAGTTATAAGATTTAATCACTTATTGTTAGGCCTAATGATATAGGCAGATTCAATAAATAAATAAAAAAAAAATTTAGAGAAAAAAATGTAAATTTTTTTTATTTTTTGAATTTTTTCGAAAGATTACAGAAATAGCTTTTTAAACTATTTGGGACACATTTTGCTAAGAACAATAAGTAATAAGTTACATGGATGAGAAACAACACCTGCATGGCCGAAATGTCAAATTTTCATCCCGATCAGAAGACATCGATTTCAAAAGTTGGTTCACTTGACATGAAATTATTACTTTTTACCTTTGGAAACAATTTATCTAGGAGATTGGCCTCAAATTAGAAAAAGCTCAATCAGAAATATTTAATGATTAATTAAATAAATTTCCAAGCGCATTCGAATGGTCGAATGAGCAATCGTATCGAAAAAAATTTTCTATATGGAAATTATAATAAAATTGATTATATTTCTTGCTCGATATCGAATGCCATAATCTTGAATAAAAAAATTATGATCAGTTTTACTCGATATAGTAACCGGTTTAATACTGACAAAATTATTATTGTTAGTTATATGCAGCCATTTAAAAATAATTTTTTGTGATATATCACTGAGAGAGTGATTTATTCGAGAACATTTTAGGTTTGGGGTTGAGAGAAACAGAAAAGAAACAAACACAAATAATCTGGATGATTGATTTATAATTTATTTTTTTCGTAAAGTTCAGCTTGTGACTTTTATTTGCGAACATGAAAAATAAATCGCAAAAATGCATTTGATGCAAATCAACGTTTAAATATATATATAAAAAAAATTCTCATTTCTGTTACTCAGACTTCATTACTTCATACTTATCATATTATTTCCATAATTTGTTAAAAATTACTAATAATATGTTATTGTATGTAAATAAAAGAGAAAGTAACAGTTATTAAGAATAAGAACAAATTAATTGTTTATCTCACACCAAACCATTAAAAACAACAAAAACGAATAAAGGTCATACGAAACCATTTAAATAAAAATCATTTTATAACTGTTATTTTCAGTGATTTATTTTTATCACAAAAATATAAATCACAATTTGGGTTTTTTGGTATATGGACGAGTTATTTTCGATCTCTGGTTATATGTTATTAGACCTAATTATATACATACATATATAGTATATATTTGGGAAGAAATCGTAAATGTATCTTTTTATGCTCAAGACATACAAATTTTGACTTTTTTCTCAAACGAAACTTTAAGTCTATTCTTTTAAGAGCTTTTTTGTCGCAAAATAAATGTTTTATAAATCAAGACATACAATTTTATTTTTTTTTTCAAAATCGGTCCTTTTTTGCTCAAAAGAAAGCTTAGTGTGGGATATATATATATCAAAATAAATGTTTTAACTCAAATATTGTATGTCTTGAGTTACAAAATATTTAATTATATCTAACTCATAGAGTCATTGACAGATCTTGTTGAAAAATTGTGACTAAATTACTACCGTGGTGAAAATTTCATCCCGATCGGAAGACATCGGTTCTAAAAGTTTGTTCACTTGACATGAAATCCCCCATATACATATATAATTACATAGAATTTACAAATAGTACAAACACATCAATCATTGAAAAAACTTAGACTCGTTGGCCAGGCTAAATTCTGGGTAGCATTGACTATTTTTTTCACTTACATATTTGTTGAAGTTACGGGCAGAAGATATTTTGAAACTATTTACCAAAATTATAAATGTGCCTACATATTTTCATTTGTATACGATTAAATACATACATACATAAACTAAAACCTTAATGTTTCTAAAATTTTACTCCTTTGCCACATATTTTCTTTTGTACACTCGTGTTCCTTTATTCTTGCGGCAAATGAGTGACTTTGAAAATGTAGTAAAAAAAAGTAACACGTAACCTGCATGAATTTCCATATTGCGTGTAAATACTTTTTTATAAAAAATATCAAATAGTTTATTATTTATCCTTATTTTATGAACAGTTTTTTTGCCTGTGTTGTGCCAGCTTGTGATTTAGAAAATAATGTTAAAAATATTTTTAATTTACTTAAATTCTACATGTATGTATGTATAATAATGCACATATTAATATCCTTAGATAGACTTTACGACGAAAGATTGTTTCAAATAATAATAAATAATAAAAATTTTATATAATAAGAAATAAAGTTGGCAAAAAAGAATATTTTTATTCTAAAAGCCGTTTGTCTGTAGCTTTTTACTTTTACACCAACCCTATGAAGTAAAATTACAACAGCTGTACCTAATCTAATATACCTAATCTAATACGACTTGCCAGTTTTTTGAAAAGCTGTCAAATTTCATCTGCATTTTTCTCAATTTCAAATGGTTTCAATACTAATTACCTTTCTATAACAAATTTTGAGAGATCATCTTACTTTTAGGACAATGTAATCCGACATTTAAGGAAATTGAAAGAAAATTGGAACGAAAATTTGACAACAGTAGTGGTAGTATGTACTTAGACAATGGAAAAATTAATTTTTGGTTCGTAGAATCCAATTCTATACTTCGTTTTAAAAAATCTGGTCAAAATCAGGTGATATTGCATTTTGTATTTTGTATTGTCTGTTGATAGTTTTGATTATATATTAAGAAAATTTACTTGATTTCATATAATATAGGGAATTCGGAATTCGCATTGGTTTGGTTTTTATATAAGTTCGAAGTTCATATTTGTTAATAATAATAACTTTATAACTGTTTTTCAGATTTTATAATTGTTCATCAAAACAGGATATGACATAGAAACTCGTCCTTATACAAGGGATACAAGCCATTGGGTAATCAGAAACATGTATAAATTTCAGAATGGAACCATGGGGTCCATTCAAAATAATATGATACTTTTAAGGAATATTTTATGGTATTAACTTATACTTTTGACATATTTATCCATTATTAAAATAATAACGTAAAAAAATATAGGGAAATGTATTTTAAAATATCCTTGTATTTCGATGTGGAACTAACCAAATTGTTGGTTTGAAGCTACCAAAAATAAAAAGAAATACAGAAATTATGTTGTTTAGCAAGTAAATAATTTTCATTTATTTTCAACTGCTTCTGGCTATGACTGAATTGATACAGTAAAAATAAAAATTTTACAAAATAATTTTTTTTATGAAAAATTCAACTTTTCTCTAAAGCACAGTAGGTTCAATGGTACCCAAAGTGGCGATTAATTAATCTGAAAAAAAAATTTCAAACTTTTTGGGGAATCTTTGGTTTCGTTTTACCTTTTTAATAAAAAATATATTAAAATATTTGTATTATTCTGCATTCTCGAATTCACCACAAATATCCCAATTATAATATTCTTCATTATTATAATCTTTTTCATCATCACTATCTTCATCATTGTTATCATTTACTGGTATTGTTCAATAAGAGTTTTTATACAGAAATTAAAATAAAAAAGGGCTGGGAATTGTATGGACTTTTTTAAATATATGCTGATATCCTATAATTTTCTAAAATCCATAATACTAATTCCAACATTTACTAAATTAATACTTGTGGCTCATTAAATGCGGAAATTATACCAATTTTGGGCCTTTTTTGAAAAAATTATTAAAAATATTTACACATAATTTTTATAAAAAAAATAATTACTATATTCTTTAATACCTGATGTTGAAGGTTCAATTATAAAAGATTTACTTTTAATAGATTTAATACTAACAATAATAGCTTGAATTGTAAAAATTTCTAATTTTTTTACTTTTTTAAAACAGCAATAATTTGCTAACTTTGACCGCTCACTGAAAAGAAAGTAAACATTTTATTTCACTGATTTTTACAGATATTGTGCAGAATTTTATCTACGTTTACCTTATACCATTATTTCTAAATTTCAATTAATCGCCACTTTGATACCATTTGAACCCAATGTACGAAGGCCAAATAACGCACAGTGAAATCGATCGTAATCAAAGTGGTAATAAATCTTGATTTTCTAAACTACTGGTCAGATTACAAAGTTATGTATAAAGAAATTGAAGAGGAGAAAATTAAAATTGTGACCACTCCGTTAGAATGCAAGGTGAGTTACAGGGTGTCAAAGTTGACCAACTTGGATTAATAATAATGTAATGTAATAATAATGTAAATTGTACAAATATAAAATGAAACGTTGTTATAATGTAATGGTGTTTATTTCACCAATTTAAAATTTATTTTAGTTTAAATTTTGAAATCTTATTTTTTACCTTGACTTTTTTTTGTTTTTCGTCCAAAATAACCCTGAAAAAAGTAACAATTGAAATTGAGCGATTTTACACCATTCTTATAAAAAAATAAATTTCAACCTTGGCAAAAGAATTTGGTTTGTCTGTTATTAATTTAACGAATTAAACATTTTTGATCAACTTAACATTTTGTATGACCACGAAGAACCTAGAACAGGCGCAACCTGTCTTTAGCCAAACGCAAGATTTTTCTCCTCCCGTTATGACGGTCGGGCACAAGCGGCTTCACCTCTTACCTTTATTATTATATTAAATTATAAAAAAATATCTTTCACATTCAAGAAACCAAGTCTTACCAAACTTATTAACACTTATTTAAAACATAAAGACATAGGTATATTCCAATTTTTATTTCAACCTCTTTCACTCCGTAATATATTAATTTTTGTATCAAATTTTAATTGATAAATTTTATATTGATAAGTTATATATTTTTGTCAGTTAAAGAGAAAACTTCCAAAATCTCCTTACAGTATTGATATAGAGATAAAATTCAGATCGAATAAATTAATTTTAATAGAAAGCAGATTGTTAAATTTTGTGAGGAGGGTTTTTATTTAAGTATGAAGAGATTCAAGTATTTTGCGTCAAAGCTTAATTTATGTATGTATGTATGGTTATTTTAATGTTAGTTCGATTGATTAATTTCACAATAGTTTATTATTTGCATGTGGTTACAATAGAAAATCGATTGCATAATTTACACATACAAAATCATTAGTTGTTATGGTTACACATACTCGTTCATATCTCCAACTTTACAGTGACTCGCACGGAAAATGGTACAATTTGTTGAATACATAGATACATATACAAAATTCCTGTAAAAACTAGAAAGAAATTATAGTTGTGACAAACCTATTACTGTTACGATTATATAGTAATTAGATCGAAAGCATCCAAATATTAGAGATTTTATATCGAAATTACGAATTTTGGGTATTTTTTCTAAAATTTCAAATCTTTTATGTAAGCGTATAAATAAACTACATGTTGATGAAAAAAGTAAAATTCACTAATAAATATTTCTAAATTTATTTTGTATGTTTTGGAAGAATCAAATTGTATTAAATAATTTTATGGATGATTTTTTCCAAAATGCATTTAAATTCATACGAACTCAGTATCCTTATGAGTCACTGTATATTATAATAAATATTAACACAATACAGTATTCATATGTACATACATATGTAGTGAAGTTGCCCAGCAGTTCTGTAAGTAAGTAACCCGAACTAGTGTTTTTTACTTAACATTGGGTCAGCACTAGGGCTGTCAATTATTCAAGTTTAATTTTGATCCATTTTTATACCCTTCCCCTTTTTGAGAACCCCAGATATCTTCGGGATCCAAATCTTCAATAATTCTGTCAGACATGCTTTCGAGAAGTTTCCTATTTAAAATCAGCAAATGACTGAGATATGAGGAAAAAACCAGGACAATCTTGATTTTTGACCTATTTTTGAACTATATCTGGATTACTAAGTCATTAATATATACAATATGGATATCTAATGATAGATATTTCAAAGACCTTTGCAACGACATATATAAGACCGTAGTAAGTTGGACCTACAATGGGTCAAAAAAAAATATTTTTTAACCCGAATTTTTTTTTTCACCAAAAAAAATTTGATTAAAATTTAAAAAAAAAACAATTCGAAATAAAATTTTTCCAAAAAATTAAAAAAACAACTTTAGAAAAAAAGTAAATTTTGTTTACCTAAAAATATTTAAAATTTGTATTTTGTATATAGTATAATTTGGTGAAGGGTATATAAGATTCGGCACAGCCGAATATAGCTCTCTTACTTGTTTATTATTCTACTGATTAAATTTCCTCGATTATTCGAACGAATAAAAAATAATATTCGAATAATTTAAAATTTTCGAAAACGAATAATTGATATATAGATATATCTGCTTACAGAATTAAGTGGTTGTCAGTCGACATAATTATATAATAATTTAAATTTCAAAGTCTCCGCATTACAAAAGGCAATTTAATGACAATTGTCTCTCCAATAGACTACTTATGGTGGGTAAAATAACCAATTTCTAAAGTACAGTTTTAAGTGACCACATCCTAGATTACATAGAGACATTAAAATGACGCATAAATGTAAAATTACCCAAAAACATACACAGAAAGAAAAAAGCACTTCTAAATTTAAGTTTATTTTACTCAAATTTAGCCAGAATCGCACTTAAAAATTTAAGTACGATTCATACTCATTTGTACTTAGAATAAGTATAAACGGGATTGATTACAAAAATCAAGCGGAAATGTTCTTAAAACAAGAACGAAATTCTTGAATTAAGTAAGAAAATCTTGTTTTAAGTACAAGTGAGAATTTAAATCAAGTAGTTAATTCTTAAATTTCAAATTAAGAGTAAGATAACTTGAAATAAGAAAAAAATTCTTATATTGATCCATAATAGAAAAAGAGCGGTATAAAATTTACTCTCTGAGCTGTTCTCAAAGTAATTTTCTACTCGCGCTGTCGGTTAGTTACATGAATAAAGAACATGGAGTCAGACAAGTAATTAGACATTACTGTCAAATAGGAATACCATTGACTTCTTTAGTAGTCAATGGTATTCTGCAGAACTGCGGGTTAGTGAAGTTGATATTCTCTCTACCGACACCTGCAACACTCATACGCATACACTGCTAATGTAAATAAATTTATGAACCTGTACGGGCATAATATGGAAACATATTCAAAATTAATTTGCTATTTTACCTCCAACATACATTTACTCATTAAACATGTGAACATATATGGAATGTTTATATAAACATTAAGTCAGGGGTAGAAGGAATTCGAATTCGAGTAAAATATTTATTCATTTAATCGTGTCAATTGTGTGTGTTGTTTATTATTGTGTGTCTTTTTCTTAAACAAACCAGGTAGCTGCTTCGATTCCATTTGATTGTATTCGTACTTGTGCTATTTACTTATATTGAGTATTCTCAATGGATGTTTTTCGATCAATGTGTCTGCGTCTTTTCAGCTTTAGTATCTTTGGTTCGTAACAACATATGTTCAGGTCATTAAGGTTAATGCCGCTCGTTGTAGCCTGCACCTTGCATTTGCGGCCAAAACATATGGAATTTTAATTTGTAGGTGTGTTTTTTGTATTATTAGATTCTCTGTTAATCATCAATTTGGGTAAAAGTAAAAGGAATTATTCAATACGATAAACAAATAAATATTGAATTGTATAAATTGGACGACTTGAAGGCAATCGATAATAAAATTACCCAATTGTGATCGTATTGCAGATAGTAAATGTCATATGTTTAATTTAACAGTGAAATTAAAATGATGTCAATTCATAGAACTCAGAACTATCGGCGTATGTTAAAAAACTATTACATTTTGGAGTCATTTATACAAAAATTAGTGTTTACGAAATATGATAGCCAATTCAAATATAATTGTCACATTTTACGACAATTCTTAAAAAGCTTGAGAAGGTCGTGTTATGTTCCTGATGATCAGCCATCAATAATATATACCTTAAACTATTGCAAATTTCAATATATTTTAAATGCTCAACAATTTATTTGACTAATGCGCGCATTAACAGATTAACTATTAAATAAGTAATGTTAAGACTCGGGTAAACTTTCCGCCAAGAAATATTACGATAATTACATAGATCAAAACAGCAAAAAAGGCTTAAATAACCACTATATAGATTTGTTGCATCATGGATAGCTTATAAATAATTACACTGTCCAACAAATTGAGACTTTTTGATTGGATCAGAATATCGACCCTATAATTCTGAAAGGGCATGTTGAGTAGATCATTTTTGTAGAATAAACATGTAGCCCAGTAGGTCTGAATTTTTTTACAGTGGGTCAAAGTTTTCATTTTTTGATCGAAGGGAGCATTATACTAACTGAAAAAAATGTTGTAAATTAATATCTGAGAGAATTCTTGTGTTCAGAGTTATATTATGGAATTCTATGTGGATCATTTTTGTGGAAGATCTTAACCCTCTAGGGGTCAATTTGACCCTTTTTTAGAAAATCAAAAAAAGTTTTTGCAGGAAAATTTCAGTGGGGGTCACCAAAGATACCAAAGTTGTAAATAAAGCTCTTTACGCTTAATTAGCAAAATTACACGCCACAAAGTGTTATAGAAAAACAAGTAAGAGAGCTATATTCGGCTGTACCGAATCTTATATACCCTTCACCAAATTATACTTAAAAATACAAATTTTAAATATTTTTTTTTAAATTTAATTTTTTTTTTGTTTTTCGGTTTAAAAAATATTTTTTCCGATTTTGACCCATTGTAGGTGCAACTTACTATGGTCTTATATACGTCATTGCAAAGATCTTTGAAATATCTATCATTAGACATAGTAAATTTAAATTTCAGAAAAACATAGTAGCATATACATTAGTGTGGGTCGATTTAGTAACCGATATTGTGCCATCGATTTTTCGATATCGACCTTAAAAATAAAAGTTGAGAAAAATAAAACGAATAAGTCGAATAAGAAATTTTAGATTCGACTAATTCGATCACACGTTTAAAATTAATCGAATTATTCGAATAATTTTAATTTTTTTAAAAAAGTATAGAATGAATTTTTGAAAAAAAGAATAACGCTAAAGTTAACAATTTAAGTATTGATAATGTTAAAAAACATTCAAAAACAAAGTCCATCATTAAATTTTCATCCGAAATATTCTGATCAGATTCCCACCCGAGCAATCTACAAAACAATTGACTATCAAACTCTTTAGTTTCCGTTTTTGACCTATGATTTAAAAAATGTTAGCTAGTTGGATATGATACTGAATTCAAGTACAATATAAACATATTAAGAACTTTTTTATGTTGTTCATTAATTCGGGTTTTAAAATGAGTAACTGACTCCTTAGTAAATGAATTATTTACTTTTTCTAAATTATTTATAACAAATTTTTAGCTCTATCAACGTTGCCGAATTTTTGCTTCATCAAGTGGTATTAGGGAATTACACAAATCTGTCCAAAATTTGATATCATTGTCAGTGAACGTAGCTAATTTGCAGTCAAACAGTGCATGATTGACGCATTTATAAATACGCAAAAAGTTTATGACCATGTTAAACAAAGATATCCAACGAGAACTCAATGTTTTTCTTGCAACAAAACGTAAGTTTGCAATATTTTGTTTATCATTAGATTTATTAAATATTTTACAACACTTACGTATATATATTTTAAAATCATGACATTCGTCTATTTCAACGAAATCATTATAAATGTCATCCTCAATATCATTTTCGACGACCGTTTCAAAATCACATTCGCTATCACTTTCAACACCACTTTAAACTAAGTTAATATTTTGATTATTAATAGCGATTCTGCTAATATTTTCCCAAGATATGTTCATGCTAAAGTTTCTGTTTCGAAATCAATTCTAAAATCATTTAGCCTTTTTTACTAAATAACAAATATTTTTTTTTTCATTAGTTCAAGTCCTAAATTAAACATTTTGAAAGACTTGTTTTTATAATTGTAACTTCTTGCAGTAATATTATTTATAGTTATAGAAGGAGCTATCAGACCACTCATCTACAGTGATCGAAAGACTTCCTTTATCTTTACTTATTTGTCGAATTTCAGAAACAATACAATTTTTGTAGTCATTATTATTATTTAAATTTGGGATTATGAACAATTTTAAGCAATTTAATAAATTTAAATATACATATATATTAGAGTGTCCCTTAGAATTAAATTTTTTGAAATATTGAAACGTTACTCCCTGAAAACTTTCGTAATGACCTAGAATACCACCAAAAAAATGTTTAGCTTGTTCTCAGAAGGGCAACCCGTGCCGACTTTCGATTTAGTTTTGAGGTGCATTTACCAGGGTAAAAAATGCATTTTTTGTCAGTTTTTTAAACAATTTAGCTATTAAGTAATTACTTTTGCAATTTAATTTAAAATAATCGAAATGTGTACGTAATTGTCGTTCTAATGAGATATAAATGACAAAAATTTGTTAAAAAATGTTAAAGTTATTAAAAAATCGCCAGGCCATTAACGTGTATCAGGCCACTAGAACAAGAAATGTAGGAACAAATTTAACATATTTTGAGAAATATTAAAATAAAAGTTTATTCTTACTTAAAATATATTCATATTTACTTGTATATGAGTTTCATAGTTCATAGGATACAGTTAACCTATTCGCAGGTATAACCCAAAAAAAATATTTTTTTTAACGGCAGTTTCAAAACTCCAATTTATAAAAATTTTGTTAAACAAATTTCAGAATTTTTTGATCATCACATGGGGATTTATTGACAACATAATAGGGAATAAAAATGTGAACTAATTTCTTGGCCATATTTTGGCGAATGAGCCCAATTTCCTTACTGTTATGATTTTTAAGTAAAACCAATTCAAAATATTATAGTCCAGGTCAATTTAAATATAGTCTGAATGTTATACTAAAATCGGAAAACACTAAGCCTTAAATCGTGTGGGTCAAAGGTCAAATTTTTCAATATTTGGAATTTTTCATGGAAAGACAGCGAAATATTATATATTTATGGGCCCATTTTGATGAAACTTAAGAAAAATATAACATGAAGTCTAGTATTTACAATAACAGTACAAAAATGGAAACTTGCCCTTAAGTCGGCACGAACAAGCTAAACATTTTTTGGTGGTATTTTAGGTCATTACGAAATTTTTCAGGGGGTACCGTTTCAACATTTCAAAGAATTTAATTCTAAGGGACACTCTAATATGTATGTACATTTATTCGTCAATCCTTATTCGAAAATGGTAATTTTTAAATGGTTCGAAAAATTATTCGTAAGAAATTATTCGATTAATCGAACGATTTTTACTCGAATGAATATCATAGTGCATATCCATGCTTTTGCTGCATATTTTTTGAGCTTTTTTATTTTAAATTTTTTTGCGCATATTTAAACTTGCCCTGTATGGAAATGACGAGTGCTGCTCAGTTTCTATATGATGTGGTTATTTACTTATTTGATCGCACGTTAAAAAATTAGTATGATTAAGAAATTCTATTTTGATTGGTCCAGCTCTCAAAAACGGACACATTGACCCAAAAAATATTGGAAATCGTTTTAAAACCTAGCAATGTTCATTTCGGGAGGGTGTTATTTTGCAACTTTTTTCACTTCCATATAAATTGAAGCACTTTAATGTAAATATATACTATATATGTACAAATGTATCTATGTAGAACGGTTGCACACATTAAAGCACACATTCATACAAAAACACATTTCAAAATTATATCACGAAAATAAAATTACACAACAATAGATCCTAGACAAACATTACTGTCAGATTGATACATTTGACAATAAAAAGGTAAAATAAAACTAGTATGAGAAAAAACCAAAAAAAAAACCGTTAAAGCAGCCTAAAAACTACATTAACAATAAAATATAAGTGACAGTATGGACTTTTTTTAAGTTCTTTGTATGTTTCTACGTTTATTTTTTATCAACAACAATCACATTTAACTAAATAAAAATAAGCTGAAAGCAAATGCGCGGGGAAATTGCCACTAAAATTGGTAACAACAAAGTCATTAGCGGTAGTAGTAGTGGCAGTAGAAATGGTGGTAGTTTCACAGTGGTCATCATGTGCTTATGTCCACATTAAAATTCTATTATTAGAAAATGTTGGTAGCAGACTTTCGAAATTTCATACTTTATACTCAGATGAATAACCGAGTTGGAAAGGTAACAAAACGTTAAATAAGCATTTAATTGGAAATGTTGCGAATCAAATAACCTGTCAAATCCACTAGCTAGCTATATCCTGATTAATAGCTGAGTTATTTCCATTCATCCACTATTTAATTAATTAAATATTTTAATTTCAATTAAATATTTCGCATATTTTTCATTTTAAATTGTATAGTAATGCAAACAGTAGTTTTCTTCGCAATTTTGGTTTTTCGTGAACCGGTTAATTTAAAATGTGAATTTTCGGTTAACCCGATATTTATCACTCGGTTAGTTAGTTATTTAGGTGAATATTTTATTTATATTCTTTGTATACATTAGGGTGTCTCAAAAAAAAATTTTGTTGGGGCCAAGCATAATTTGAAAGCTTATAGGGTAGAGTATCTTTGAGATTTCTTTTCAGATTTTTCGGAAGAGGTTTAGAGGTTCTCAAGTCGAGTTCTTGCCAAAAATCCACTATTTTTATTACTTTTGATGACACATTTTAAAAGAAAGATGTCCATGCTTTATTTCTCTGTGCAAACATTTTTAGTTTTAGCAATGAATTGTCTCATTAAGGTGCCCTACATTACAATTTTTCGAAATTTTTCCATAAATTTTGTAAACAAGGCTTTATAGCTTTTAAAATTTTTATGAAAATGAAAAAAACTAACATTGCAGTTTAAAAGATCTATTATTTCTTAATAATTTAGGGACAACAATTTTCTTTTAACAGTTTTCTATTAAAATGTACCAACATTTTTAAGAGATTTGTGCTCGTTAAAATGATTTTCGGAAGTAGGTTTTGTATGGGAGCTATGACTAATTATGGACCGATCGTTATACAATTTGGTGACATGACTTTTATATATGTATAACATAATTCGATTGAATTTTATTTGAATACAAATATTTTTAAGAGATTTATGCTAGTTAAAGTGGTTTTTGGAAGTGGACCTTTTATGGGAGCTATGACTAATTATGGACCGATCGTCACAAAATTTTGTAGACGCGAGTTTAGCTTATATAAAATTTTTTTGTGCTCAATTTGGTTTAGATATCTTTATAACTAAGATATTTATGGGAGCTTATCTATTTTTAGATAGGGCAATCGTATGGGGGCTAGTAGAAATAATGGACCGATTCCAACCAAATTCAATATGCTTCTTCCATGGAGCAATAGAAAATTTTTTACCAAATTTTATCTTTGAAATAGCGACTTGTAGTTTGATTACACTATGGTGGTGTAGGGTATAAAAATCATTTTGTCTTCATAAAAGCTTTCGTTTGCTTTATATAGCTCAGGAACGGTAAAGACAAGGTTATGAAGAAAACTCAAAAAAAGGCCGACAAACCCGATTTTTGGCAAAAACTCGACTTGAGCGACCTCTAAACCTCTTCCGAAAAATCTGAAAAAAATCTCAAAAATACTAAGCTTTTAAATTATGATTGAGCACCCATGAAAATAAGAAAAAAAAACTTTTTTTGGGACACACTAGTATACATATCAGATATCAAACATTTGGTTTGATTTTAAATCTAAAATACTCATTTATGAAACTCATTCGATGCTAATTTTAAAGTATTACAATCTGTTACAAATAATGAAGCTATCAAAAATCAGCCTTTTCGTTTGCATATTAGTTTCCAATTTTTTTATTTTTTTCAGTATTTTCTTTCCCTTAATTTTACTTAATTAGTGTGTTTTGATCTTTAAATTATATTTTATTAGTCATTTGTAAATTTAGGGCCTCATTTTGTAAAACGCAACGACAAACGTAAAACAAATTTTATATGGAAAAAAGTCAAGTTTCAAATCTTATTCCCAGTATTCTTCATACAAATTGCTTACTTTTCTGAACACTTCGTTTAATAAAATGAGGTCATTAATATTTATATTTATTACACAGTGATACAAAAAAGTATGAAGTAGAATTACATGGAAAGTGATACCATTTTTGTGGTAGGTTTTATCCAGTATAACAAGAACCTGTTTTTGAAAAAAAAAAATATTTAAAAAAAAAATAAAAAAATTTTAATTTTTTTGAAGACCTATTTGGTCGCTTAGTGGGGTGCGAATTCGATATCTATCAAAATAAATGTTTTGTAACTTAAAATATACAATTTTTGACTTTTTTGCTAAATCAAAAACTTTGTTGACTTTTTTTTCAAACAGGACCCTTTTTTAATTTTTGCTCAAAGGAAAGCTCCTTTAAGCCCTTTTTGGTCGCTTAGTGGGATGCGAGTGGGATATCTATCAAAATAAATTTTTTGTAACTCGAGACATACAATTTTTGATATTTTTTTTTTGCAAATTCTAATTTTTTTCCAAAATGGAAAGCTTTGCTCCTTTAAAAGGTTTTTAGTCGCTTAGTAGGATGCAGGTCGGATATATACCAAAATAAATGTTTTGTAAATCAAGACATAAAATTTTTGATTTTTTTTTTGCAAATACTATATTCATCTCTCAATGCAAGAATAAAAATACATAAAATGCTTTACCTTAAAAATATATGTATATTTCCATAGACATATTTAAAATATTAAAAAAAAAATATAAAAATTGTATGTATTCCAAATTTGTGTAGGCCGGCTTATGGAGTTTATAATGTGCTTTAAAATGAACTACTTAAGTGCACTTAATCGTTTTGCCCTTACGATATTTGTGTAAAATAGCATTGGTAATGATGTTTGGAATTTTTTACTAATACTATCAAGCCATCCGACTATCAATGTTTTTTCAGGGCTTGGTGTAACGGCAAAACTTTCACACACTTGCACTAAAATGTATTCTATGTACGGTAAGGTGGCCCTTATTTTGAACTTTTTTTACTTTTCGATCCTCCCAAGGTCTAAAATTGTTCTCTTTTATTTCAAAACCAAGTGCTGACAGTTTATGCAAAATCAGGTAATGTTTAGAGGTGGCACATTTTATTTGATGTTTCGAGTTTTGAATCAAAGTGGCAATAATTTCAAAAAATAAACTCTTACAAAAAATCCAATTAAAAATAGTTTTTGTATTTCATTTACTCATATTTACTCATGTTTATAACTTGATACCAATTAACTAGATACGAAAAACATCCTAAAATTTCATGCATATCTCAATTCGCAAATTTTACATTTTTAAAACTTTTATTAAACGCAATTTCAAAAAATTAAAAAAGTAATATATTCTAAATGATTATCAAAAATGCAAATTTTAACAGTTGTACCTATTATGGTTTAATAAAGGGACCGATTTGAAATTGATGAATTTCGAGGAAATTTGGTATTTAAGCAAAACTTGTTAAAATTATTTCTTAGGAAAACATTTCGAAGCTTATTTTGTAATATTTAATTTCGGATTATTTATTATTTTAAATTTCTAGGGCGTTATTAATACATATCAATGATGTGCATGAATACCATTCAAATGACATATTTATTATTTTGCAAAAGTGAATACTGAGTTATCGCTATACATAAACTAAACGAATACTGTCATTGCATGATTCACCATAGCAAGTGTTTTGTTACAAAATGCATGTAATTGCTTGCATATTCTGTGAACTCTTACCATTCACAAAAGCTACGAATCAATATGAGTGTTATGAATATAAGAAGAGCTTTTTGAGTAAATATACACTTTCCTATATGAGTATATTTGAATTAATTTAAGACTGTATTTAGAAGGATTTTTCTTCCATACTTCTATTTTTCAATATTTTTTTATTATTTCGCAGTTCATTGCATTAAAATAAGACGAAATTTAGTTCTTGAATGAACTAATGAAAATTTATGAACTGATTATGAACAAATTTATGAACTGATTTTGTCATATGCATTTAACTTATCATCGAGCTTTTATGAATCATTTGAATACTTGCATACAAATCAAAACACAGTAATCATTTTTGATTTGTTATTGCTAACGGTACTTAAAATATGATTGAGTAATGGCAATCAATTGTGAGAGCGCACAGTGGGACAGAATCAAAATTTTTTGGAAATAAATCTGGCATTTCTAAACGGCTCATCCGATCGGGATGATATGGGAGTAGCCAAGGAGTGTTCGAGTTTAAATTATTAAAATGGGCCCTACAAATTATTCAGGGGCGGCGCTATGGGGGCTCAAAATAGGGTACCTTCGGCATGTAAAATTTTTAAACACGTGCAATTTTTTTGTTTCCCATCCGATATCAAAGGTTTTTAATATTTTTGAAAGCGCTCTGCTATGTGTGCTATTTATCTCTTATAATTTCCGAGTTATAGGCATTTCAAAATTGAAATTTTAAAATTTTGCCATACCTGGTCCCCTTTTTTAAAAATATAGGTCAGACTTTCGGACCGAATGGACTCGATTTTTTTTTGGTTAGACAACTAAATTTGAATAACATACAAAAGATTTCAGAGCAATATCAATTTAAATATTCAAAAAATAGTAAAAGGTTTTTAATAAAAAAAACTCTTTTTTTACAAAGAACATTTTGGTATTTACATTTTGGTATAAAAACCATGTCCTATTTTTGGAGTATATCGCCCCTACGCCCTTCGGAATGTGACCTATTTTTTTATCAAAATGTTAACTTTGGGCCACATGTTCTAAAATCCCAAAGCTGGGATCAAAAAACGGGAAGCAGTTTTAGAAACCTCGATGTGTTCCTTATTTATCCCCAAAGTATTTTCCCAGCCCAGAAGGAAAAAAAATACGAAATTGTAAAAATACCATTTTTGGGATTTTTGCTCCAATTTTTAGGAATTGCGGGATTCCCTTTGACCTTTTGACAAGTTTTTTTACATTTTGTTATTTAATTTTTGGTCTTACAAAAAAAAACAAGTCAATATTAGGGTCTAATTTTATAAAACGAAACGACAAACGTTAAAAAAATTTTGTATGGAAAATATTCATGTTTCAAACCCTTTTCCCAGTATTCTTCATACAAATTGCTCACACATCCAAACGTTGCGTTTTATAAAATGAGGCCCTTAAACTCCGTCCATCATGTATCGCTGAAATATGCTGGACATTGTATGGTAGTGAAGTGGAATTGCCTATAGAAGTGGAATTGCCTAGTAATTAATGAATACTTCCTATCCAAATTTGCTATCGAAGGTAAAATAATAGAGATATTTGTGATTTTTAGTTAAATTTGAACTATTTTTTTTCATGCTTAATTTTTTTTATAAATTTTATAAAACGAAACGACAAACATTAAAATAAAATTCTATGGAAAATATTCAAGTTTCAAACCCTTTTACCAGTATTCTTCGTTTCCGCCCTTAATAAATGCGAAATTAACCCTAGGCTCTCTTTTGCTGTGGCTTATTTCTGACTTTCTGATTGAATTTTCCGTTTTGGTGTATTCAGAGACTTATAGTAAAATTTCACGGATAATATTTTTGCGGACCCTTTTTACCCTTTAAATCCCCGTTTTAATGATGTTTTTTGCTCTTTTTTAAAAGAAGGACAAGAAGACCCATGTCTTGAGGATTTAGAGGATTAACATGTTCTCCGTAACATTTTACATAAATTTGCTGAGCACATTTTATATCTAAAATGTAAGGATCACATGGTTTCTTATGCCGATTAACAATAAGAATGTGTCAGAGTTGGGAAACTTTAACCCCCCCTCAAAAGAAATTCCGATGTAAACTTTCAAAACCCCGATACACGTGTCTTTTTTTTTGCCTCATCTATCAAAATTTATTGGTCGGACCTTGTAATTTTGGAAAAAATTTGATTTTGTTGTATAGTGTAATTAATATAAATACTAAAACTTGCTTTTTTAATCCCCATTGAACATTTATTAGAATCGAACAAAATTTTATTATTTTATTGAAATTTTACAAAAATTTTAGCACAATATGGGCCACCCTAATTTTCATGTACATTTGTTCGTATAAATGAAGATAAAATTAAGAATTTGGTAGAACAAGTTGGTTATGAATTTGGCAGGCAGTTGGTAGTAGAAATTGAAGTATGAATAAAAAAAAGTAGCTAACAAACTCATGTTGATTGTTAACACAAAGTTAAAGACACCAATATAGAAACAGAAACAGCCGCATGCCACAGTTCAGTTCAGCTGAGCTCAGCTGGTGTAATTTTGCTTTTGTTCTACCTGTTTTTTTATTTATTTCCACATTATTTTAGCTCGAGTCATCATCGATGTTGCTGCTGGTTTGTGAGTGCGGAATTTGATGGTAGTTCCTTATTCTGGTGCTTGGCTCTATCGCATGTCATTGCTACTACACCTCCATATAAACACACTCACATACTGCCACCACATGCCGCATGCCACACTACTCTCACTCATTTACCAACACTCAGACACACACACACACAGTAACATACATATGTATCTACCATTGTCATACCAACCAGGTCAATAGGAATATACAACAAAACCTACCCCTATGAAAACGGCAATACCGCACCGAATATCGTGTTAAGACGTAAGGTGCCAGCGACAGGTTCTCTATTAGGTAGTTTTTTTTTTTTTTTTTGTTTTGTTGTTTTTTATTATTATTTCATATCGTTTCAAAATTAGTTAGTAGCTTAAGTTTTGTGGAAACAAGTTAGTCACTCGTCGTCAAGGATACTGTGCGTTACAATTTACCAGAGCTCGCGAGTCCTTTCCCAGTTACCGTAGTTACCATAGCCAAACGAAAAACTATAACTTTAATTTTCAAAACTTCACAAGAACTACTATTAAACAACAATTTTGAAACACTCTACACTCCAGTAGTGTTCGCCCAACAACACAGCATAATTATTATATCGACTACATACTTATATGCATACGATTCCGAGAATTATTTACATAAGAATATTGGTATTTGTCCTGAAATAGCAAGGACCTTGCCAACTGAAATACAACAACCCAGTCGTCGATACACAGCAGCAGCAGTAGCAGTAGCAGCAACAACCAAACACAGTTCAAATCGCGGTGCATTTTGCTAAACAGAGATAGACTCTACTACATACAGTTTACCTCTAAATCGACCGACAAAAATAACTACAAAAATAAAATAAAAGAAATAATGAAAAAAATTGCTCAGCGGAAACCAGTGACGCCTAGCATCTAGCCACTTTATTCCGGCTAGTGCTGAAATCGTAACAGAAATTCAAATTTGAAAAATAGTCAAGGGTGAAAGCTCAAAGGATTAACATGCTTTCTAGCCACAATTCTGCATTGAAATTGAAAGAAAGCAGTGCTAAATCTAAATTGTGATTGAATATTGATGAGATCTAGTATTCAATATTCTGACATTCACATGTATTGAACAAGTGTCATGTTGTTTTTTTTAATTTTTGTTTATTTTAATTTGATTTAACGTTCATTTAAATAGTGTTTGAGTTGCATTTTAAATATTATTTAATTTAAATTTCAATCAAGTGTCAATCAACCACAATATCAATATAAATTTGTATTATCGATTACTGTTACCTGCAACCACACAAAAGAAATAATGTAAGTTTAAAATACAAATAAATTATAAATTTATGTTTTTTTAATAATACTTAGTTTGTATATTTATTTAAAATCCTTGATGTCGTAACTGATCATTGTTTAATGCCATTGTTAAATCTTGGCACTGGGAGAATTCACAGTTGTTTTAAATATTAATTCTGTGGATCTTTGAGTGTCAAATTTTAATGCTGGATCAAATGCAACTAATTACCAAAACTATATTCGTGAATTAAAAATTACTAAAAGTGCAAGAAAAATTCAAATTTCATAGATTTGTTTCAATTCATAAAGAAATATACATTTTTCTTTTTAATATAACGTTACCTTAATATAGAAAGACCCCAACTCGTGTTTTTTTGTAAGCCCAGATTTTCGTTTATTTCGATAAATACGGACCATATATGATATTAAGCCAAAAAATCTCGACTTGAAAAACACGAGTTAGGGCCTTTCTATATTAAGGTGAAAATATGTACATGATTAATGGGATTATAACCTCCAAATTCTTTTGTGAACATTTAATTATAATAACCGGTTATCGATTACCCGAAATTTAGAAGTTTCTAGAATTATATATAAGTAAAAGATTATTGATTTTAAAAACTAAATTATAACAACTAAAATGAAATGTTTTCAAACTAGAAACTATTTACCCCCCGTATTCTGAACTTTATGGCAATGACAAAATTATAACAAACATTTTTTAATAACAATTGACATACAAAAGTTGTAAAATATTCAATTTTCTTACAATTTTGTGACTGTCATATGTATGTATATTCGCATTGTGCGTTACCACTATTTTCAGCAAAATATTAATTTGATCTTACATGACATTTGTAAGAACAAAAGAAAACAATTGCAAAACTCACAACCGGTGTTGTATTGATCTATTGTTGTATAATTGTACTGTTTCAAAAACATTTTGTATTACAATGATACAATAATACAATGCAGGTTGTTAATTGGACAAATGTTTATTTACTAATTTAATATATTTAATACATATTTCTGAAATAAGAATTTGGAATATTTGTTTAACTTTTTACAGCACTTTCAATTATGCTAAACAAATTTTATATTAATTAGTCACATTTGAGAGAATAAAACATTCTGAAAAATTCGAATTTCGAAAATGTAAGAAATTGTTCTCAAATAAAACTAAAATTATTAGTTTATGAGTCCTGATGATCTAGAGATTATTTTAACAGCTTTAAAAATTGTTTGAACATAAGAATTTCTGATTTTAATTTTGAGTTTTCATACATACTTGTAATATTGTATTGTCATCAAGTGTATGCATGAACAGATATTATTTTAACTTCGAACATAAGTTCATATTTTCTTAATTAATTTCAAATATTTGAACATAATATTCAGTTGTATTATTGAATGATATATAAATTATTTGTTTCTATACAGAGAAAACAGATTCATGATAGCAACCGAATTTGTTGCCAATCGAATGATTCTGTCTTAGTTGCCGAATTTTACGGTTGTGGCTACAATATTTTGGAAGGGACAACTAAAGTTTGGTTGCCTCAACTGAAATTCTTCTTTCTCAACTGACTTTCTGTTGTTAGAACTGAAAAATTCAATGTGTGCAACCGAATCATTCGATTGGAAACAAATTCGGTTGCTATCACGAATCTGTTTTCTCTGTGTATAAATATTAAAGAACTGGAAACTCCGTAAAAGCAATAATTTCATAAAATAAATACTGTTCCGTAACTTAAACAAAAAAAATTTACTTTCCAATTGAATTGTAGTTTATACAATGACCGTAAAGAATATTAGAATAATGAAAATCAATAATGACAATGTTATCTGAAAACAATCATGAATTATCCAAAAAAAAATTATAATTTGCATTATGAATATTCTAACTTTTATTAAAGTTTCTTTCCCCTAATGATTTTGAAGATTTGAACAAATATTTTGTTACATTATACGCTTAATATATTTACTTCAAGAAAAATCAGTTAAAAGTATTTTTCAAATATCTACTATTCAAACATCAGTTATAGGAAAAATTCGAATAATTTATCACCCTATTGAATACTCTAGTATGTACTTACCCTGCTTAAAATATGTCTCATATATATACTTCAAAACTGTAAAAAGTACAAAAGAAAACCGATAATAATTTGTTCACCTTCTTCTGTGTTGAGAAAATGTGTAGCTATTCATGTTCAAAATTTTTCATGAAAATTACATTTGACAACCTTCGAACATGAACATAACATCGACAAGAGCGTCCACACGAGTCAAATTCAAGTTCCGCTGAGTGAACAAATTGTTGGCTTATCAAAACGGTGGGTTAAAGTTTTCATTTTAATCTCACCTTACAAAAAAATATTAATATTATTTTTTATACAATATAAAACATGATTAATGTATTATGCATTATTAATAAATAAAAAAACATTTGTTGGTATGTATCTGGAAGTATTAAATTTGACCGATATGTATTGTCATATCGAAAAGGTTTGAAATAATTAATCTTATATATAAATAGGCCACACGTTTTTTTGTGGAACACTTTTAAGTATGTTATTGTCCACCAATATTGATGAAACATATATGGTTTAAAATGTTATTTTCTCTAGATTTGCAGAACATAATTAAATAATTAAAAGTGGTCGAATTTCGGCCACCGGGTGATCCTAGTCATTAATTAAATTTTCAAAATCAAATTTTATTTTATCTCTTAACCCTTAATATTATTATGAATTAATGCATAGTCTTAATTACTTAGTACTTCAACTGTGTGGAATTCATTCCTTTGAGAATTCACTCCTTATTGAATCATTCAAGTTTTCTTTAATTAAACTCCATTTGAATAAATTTTATTCAATGATTCTATTAAAAATCTATAGTCTTTAAAATATTAAATTATTTTTTAAATGATTTAACTTTATGTTTGATTTGACAAAAATTTAACTATTTTAATATGAATTAGGTCAACAATGAATTCTGAAATTAATGAATTTGTTATATTTTTATTTCTGAATTTATAATTTATTACATTTTTTATTTATTTAAAAAGCTGATATTGAATTAATTAATTCCAAACTCTGTTTAGTAACTTCAATCCAAAATTGTACGTGCTTTTACAGTGTTCCATATAATAGTTTTCACATTTTATTTGGAGAGTGATAACTATTGCAAGACATGCAAACAATTAATTGCATTGATTGACAATTTAGAATTGACATTGAAATGTGTTAATAAAAGTTTAATGTTTAATGTACAAGTACATATGTACATTTTAACATATGTATTGCTATACATTTTGTACTTGTTTCTCACATGCAATTGTTAAAAGGTCAACAAACTAAATCTCATTATTTATTAAACTAATTTTATTGAGTTTACAAAAGGAATTTCATTTTCATAAAACAATTTTCATTTTAATATTTAATATGTTTTAATTGAAAGGAGTGTTCTCCTCATTTTATTTACATAACAATATTGAAATTATTTCAAGTTTTTATTTGATCCTATACATGTAGACTATTAACTAATATACATACTCATTAAACCTAAAATTTAGGTTTGTCTTTTACATTTAATTAAAAAGCTATTGTAAAAGCATAGAAGCTATTGTTTTTCAAAAAATTAAAAAAATCGGACATATTTGTCAAAAAATCTGTCACTTTTGTTCGTATTCCAAGCACACTCGTTTATTTTATCAGCACACTCACAACTTTTGATAGAAAAATATTTCTAGTTTTGTTAAACAAAATTATTTTGAAATATTATTTCTGTGAACTCTTGACGAAACAACTTAAGTGGAATTTTCAAATTTTAAGGAGAGGGCAAAAACTGTTGAATTGATTGATAATTATTTTATTATTTGTCCTTAAAGAATTTCGAAAGCTTTGAATAATCCTTGAGACAAATAATAAAGTCCTTCAAGGACAAATAATAAAAAAAAATTTGAAAATTGTTAAGTTGTTTTGTCAAAAGTTCACAGATTTAAAATAAACGAGTTTAATGTATTAAATATCGCGGACACAAAATAATAAAGTGAAGTTGCTAGAGCATACTATGTATAATTGATATCTTGATTCAAAACTTTATACTAGCTTTATGTACTAGCTTATATTCGTATATTAATAGGTTATTCATATAAAAAATCGTAAATGACACGCAAACTACTCATTACATTACAATTACCATTACAAACACATTATCTCCCATGTAATAATTTTGTATAAACAGTGTTGGAAAAATAAAAAGGACAATCACTTCCTTTTAAGTAAACAGTTGTAAACTTTTTTTATAATTTTTATATTTTGTTGGTGATATAATTCGATATATGGCGTGATTTCATTGTCTGTTTACATTTCTACAATTATCTTTTAATATTATTTGCATAATATGCACACAAAAGTGAAATCGTTTGTAAAAATATGTCCCTATTTATTTCTTGTATTTTAAATTCCCATAGTATACTGTATTATCGAACTTTCATGATCATTTGTTTTTAGAAAATTAAATAATGGACAATTTTGAAAACTAAATAATAATTACAAATTTGTTCAAATCTAATATTTGTTTGACAATGGATTGTTATATTCATGGTAATTAAAAGCATTAAAATTTTTAATCAAAATTGCAGAAATAATAAAATTTTATAGATTTTTGGTAATTATTTGAACTTTTTATTTTATATACATAATTTGAAAATAAATTTTAAGTTGATTCATTTAATTGTAACAAAGCGAAAGAATTAATTCTTTATTTATTTTTCAAAATCAAATAAAATTTCAACTATTAACCTTTATATTAACGAATTCATTATGAATTAATTAATAGACTTAATTCCTTAGCATATCAAACGTATTGAATTCATTCCTTTGGGAATTCATTCATCATAGAATTAATTCCTTACAAAATCTTTAAAGTTTTATTTAAATTCATTACAAAATAGGTTTAATCTTCGCTTTACCAAAGGTTTTTTTACGTACATGGTTTACCAATTCCCATCCGGGTGGGTATGCGACGAACAAAATTTTAAAAAATCGAAAAAACCTTATAAAAAGTTTAAAATGTTTTTATTAAATTCTATAGAACTCTAAAATTTGTTCAGGAATATAAATTTCATTTAAATCAAAACAAACTTAAAAAAATTATTAAACCAATAAAAACGAAATGGTCACCCGGGTGGGTATTGGTAAAGCGAAGGTAAAACAAGTTATTGAATAATTCAATATTTCTTCAATTTAAATCTATTAAAAATAGACTTTAGACAATTGTTTTCAATTAATTTGAAAATGATTGAAGACGAAACAAAATCAAATTAATTAAAGAAAAAATATATTCATTCAATTTGGCTTAGATTTGAATTAACAAAGTTTTAACCATTCAAAATAGAATGAATTTTATTACGAATAAATTCCATTATGAATTAATCCAAAAATGTGTAAATTCAATTCTAATAAAAACTTTTAAATTAAAGTAATGAATTTATTTTTTAGTGCTGAATTAAGCTTTAATTTGAAAAATTAAATTTATTGAAGAATTTATTGAAGCTTTAAGAAAATATTGAAATTTTTATTTATCAATTATTTTTTCCAACACAGTAGAGTTTTACTGTACTTGTTAACAAAATTTAAAGGATATTTCAATAAAATTACATACATATACATGGAACAGCCAAAAAATACTATAAACAAAATTGTAATTTTATAAAAAAAAACCCAAAGGAAAATAAACAAAACTTTTTGAGATCAAAATTCATCATCATCATCTCACAAATATGTATTTGAGTTTCTTAAAAGCGACAAAAATCTGTAATAGAGAGGAAATTGTCATGGTTAATTTTAAGTTATTATCAAAAGACTTGATATAAAACGTATGTTCCATCATTCAATCAGCATTCTTATAATAAAATACTTGTTTCTTTGGAACAAATATAATAAAAATTCAAAAACCCTATTTTTATGACATTTGACCTCCATTAATTTGCCTGTCGGAAACTTAATTGGTGGCAATTTTTAACACCGTATTTAAAGCATAATGCGTAATTTTCATTCACTCCCCTATTTAGTCATTTAATATCAAATAGGCTGAGCCAACCACAAAATCTATAAGAAACATTTGTAAAAATGTTACTTTTAAAAACATAATTATTTTCAGCAATAATAATTGAAATTATTGAATAACATACTTTTTAATTAATACATACCGTTATTATTGCATAGAAGTAGTCTTGCAATTACATATTTGAAATATAAGTATGTAAGTGACTACAACTTGTCATACAAATAATCAATATAATTCTCATTTAGTTAAAAATATTTAAAGCATAAGTAGTTGTTCTTCTAAGTTGTTCTAAAAGGAACAGTTTCTTCAAAATCTCGATTTTTTGCGAACCGGTTAATTTAAAATGTTGATATTCGGTTAATCGGTTTATATCAATTGGTTAACCGGTTTTTAAAATTTGGGACTAAAATTAATAAATCTCATGTTTTTGTGCACATTATATCAAACATTTGGTCTGATTTGATACCTAAACTTCTAATTTACAATATAAACTTATTTAGATAAAACATTTTAGGAATTACAATGATTCTAAATAGTAGAGGACTGAGAGGATGAGTTTACTTAAAAACTTTTTCAGAATAAATTGCATATAATCAAACTATTAAAAATTAAAATTAAATTCCGAATTATTCTATAAGTTAAGCTAAATCTTACTAATGATTCATTATAAACTTAGTGATGATTTTACCAAACGTTAAATTGAATTTTATGTACATATCTTCTTTCAAAAAATTTGACTTAAAATTTTAATAATAAACCTTCTAAAATCCATGATTTGAAATATTTTTTAAATCTGATAATGGAGTTTTATTAATTATTTGGTAAGATTTATAATGACAATTAAGCACAGTTAAGAATAAGTGCATTAGCATCTTATATGTCCTTTTTTGGGGACTTGAAACATTTTCTGTTTCATATCAGAAAGTCGAGTTGATAATAAAATATGCGTAAAATAAATCAAAATATGACCTAAATAATTAAAAAATATGCACTTATATTTTTGTGCTGAAATATAAAATAATTAACTGACTCATCAGTCATGAGTGAGTGAATGAATGAGTCAGGCCTTGTATTTTTAAATACATATGTATATAGATTTTTAAAAAAGGTCCAAAAAGTCGATCGTACGTATACTTTAATAACTGTATGTAAATATGCATTTTGATGTTAAATATATCAAATCGATGCGATTTTACTGCAAAATGTGTGATTTGGATAAAGAATTAGTCATCATTGTATTTGGACGTTCGAGAAAAAACATCCATTTGCATATAAATCCGCCCCCTAGTAATGATTCTTTAAGGCCTAATTCAGAAACACGAAAGGAAAATAATTTTAAAATGTTTGTATGGAAAACCCAAAGCTTTTTTTAACGATTTTAAAACATCATAAATTAGGATTTTTGGCTTAAGAAAGTGTAGATAATAAATTTAACAATTGGTAATGTAAATTTATGAAAAATACATTTTTATAACAACATCAACATATTCTAGTCAATTATACATAAATATGTTAGTACGTATATTTTGATTATTTAATTTTAGTACATACTAAAGTATATTCCTAAAATGGAACATAGGTACTTATTATAAACAAGAGCTCTAGAAAATTTACTATTAGTTTCCGGCATTCATTGTGGTAAAACTTTGATTTTTTATGGTGCATACAACACAAAATTTGCATTCCATTAAAACATATAAGTAAAACATACAAACGTTTAAATTTTTCCCAACAAATCTTTATACACTCATTGCAGTAAAATTAGTACATATATTATATAAAACAACTACAAACTATATACATATGTACGTCAAAGAATTAGGCCCCCACATCTCCCCCAGTTAGGTATTGTCAAAATATTTGAACAAAAGCAACATTATTGTTGCTAGAATTTCATGTGCACAGGGTAATTTATTTTATCGTTCGGTGAAATCTAAATTGATCGTTAGTTAAAACAGAACAAAAAAAACTACCCCGACTTTGTGGCGGCTTTTTAACACAGGTCAAATACCAGTGAAAAAGCATTATTATCCATTCTAATGGAGGTGGTTTTTATTTAGTTTATAATTCAATTCTTTGAAAATGTAAAATTTTCAACAATTATTTCAAATATGTAACTTCAAAACGTGAAAAACTACAATATTGATTTTTTTTGCTGCTTTGGATTATATGCTTGCATGACAGTCTTTATGAAAATGTAAAGTTTGCATGATTTAAAAGAAATACAAAAAATTTATACATAAGTATATATGTAGTTGCAATTTACATATTCATACTTTTGTTTTAGTTTTTTTAAATAAATTTAATAGACATTTTAAATCGCTTTTTTTATTACATTTTACTTATTTATTTATTTATTATTTTTCGTTTTTTATTTCAGTGTATTTATTATTCTGAGACCATGGCACCTCAACAAAATTCAACACTTATCGATGATAATCTTGAAGTCTGCCCGTCGTTGTTGAACCTTCCAGAAGAAATTAATCGTTATAGTCCCATACTGCCACCTAAAAATATACAAAATCTTGACAAAAACAATAATAACAATTGCAACAACAAAAATATCAATAATAATTGTTATCAGCATCAAGATGTCAACTTAATGCCCAAGTGGGAGCAAATGGAAAGGGAACAACGTCACTATCACAAATACAAACATCACCGCAGCGGAAGTAACCGAAGTGGCCATAGTCGACGAAGTCGCTCAATTTCCTTGTACGGCGTCAACAGTACAATGGTGAGTGTTATTAAACTGCAAATGTACTTCTTGAAAATTGGAATTGCTATATTTAGGGCCTTATTAGTCAACAAATTTGCATTTTATTCACTATAGTTTATATAAAACTTTTGTTGACATTAAATGATAATTAAAATATAGTCACTAAAATCTTACTTCAGAATTAAAATAGTATTACATAGTTATTATTCAAAGGCTCTTCCATGAATAGTATTCAATCATTGTTGAATTAATTCGTAATGGAATTAATTCAAATTGAATAGAAATTATTTAAAAATATTTGTTTCTATCAGTTTGATTGTGTTTTTCTTAAGCATTTTTGTAATAGATTTGAATTGAAGAAACATTTAATTGAATACATTTTATTAGGCCATTTTGTAATAGATTTGAATTAAAGAAAACTTGAATTATTCAATAAGTAAATTAATTCAAAGAAATTAATTCAATACGTTTAAAGCACATATATACTTTATAATGATTTATTTAATGGTATGGTTGAGAGTAAGGTTCCTAACCTGAAAAATATTCTTTTTTAGAAATTTCCTAGAAAATTTTGTTGAGAAATTTCGGATATTTCTTTATAAGTTTTCTTCCTGAAGTTATAGTATTATTTCTGCATAGATAAAACAGATTCGTTGTGTTTTAATTTTTTCAATACTAGCAACAGAAAATCAGTTGACAGGGAAGAATTACGATTTAAAAAACCGGATTTTTGTCATCCCAACTAAAATTTTAAACTGAATCATTTGATTAGCAATAGATTCGGTTATCACAACCAAAACTATTTTTTTTCTGTTTGACAACGACATACATTTATTTATTTAAAATAGGAAACTTAACATTTGTACTAGGTTTTCTTAATAAAAATTTAAATTTTAAGTTCTGAAAGATCTAAGGATTTGTATAGAGAAAATAATACATGTTTAGATTTGCAGCGTTTAATAAAAATATAATACATCATTAAATTTTCAAATTATTTTAAAAATTTTAATGATTTAATATTCTAAATATCGCGGAAAAAACAGATATTTTTGCAATTGAAAAAGTGCTAGTTAAGAGAAAAGAATTAATTTGATTTTGAAAATTGAATTAAGAATTAATTGTAATTGAAAATTAAGTTAAACATTAGTTTTTTATTTTTTTTAAATGTCGGACGGACAATGTTTTGTTCTAAAATTTTATTAGGTTCGACCAGTTTTGCGTATTTTCAATACCAAACATTTCTGATCAACAAAGAATATTTGGGGAAGAAAATGTCATTCCCCGTATATCCTTCGATCGGCCATAGCTAGATCATCATAGAACGGACATAAATTGTCTTAAATTAATTTTGTGGGTCTACGACCATCGATGGGCTATAAAAGGAATCACAAAATCAATATAACACTCAACATTTTGGTGGTCGGGATAATAATACAAAAGTATTTAAGTATAGAAAAGAATCAAAAATGTTCGACAATGTTCTTTATGGTCATACAAAATTTAAAGTTGGTTTATCAAGGTTCAAAGTTTAAATTTTATATAAGAATAAAATGGCACAATTTCCAATGCATATAACTTTTTAACCGCGTATACAATTTTTAAAACTTCAACATACGCCCATGTTCTGGAAAACGCTTTCGAATCGCTTCGCATTTCAGTATGTTCGGAAAACCACGCGATTTGCTATTCGTTTCAGTATACACTAGCGGTTTGAAAATGCCAAATTTCTAGCGTTTTCGTTTGTCAGAAGACCTGTTGCGATATGCGCTTTTCAGAACATGGGCGATACATACCTCTTTCTAAATATATCCCTAAATATCAATTTTCTCGAGAACACCCTATGGCCCCAATCTGAATTTCATATATGTTTTTAATAGTAGAATGGTTCATATTTTGACTAAGTACGATTTTTTTATGCTATATCGTTTTTTGATAGATATCTACAAAACAACTTAAAAATCTACTATTCATTAAATATAAAAATTAAAAAAAATCGATATAATTTGGTACATATAATATTTTCGGCCCAAGGACGAAGCCTATTCAAACTGGCTGAAATCGGTCCATTATTTCACCTAGCCCCCATACAAATGTACTTCCAAAATTGGACTTTATCTGTCATAAATGTTTAATTTATGTAGGTATCTACACAAGTTTCGCACTAAATAAGTTTTATGTATACCGAATTCATGTAACCAAATTTTATTATGATCGGTCCATATAAGGCCCACTTCGAAAAATCACTCACGCATATAAATGATTGAATTTTTAAAAGAGCTTGACCGACGATACTTTCTTACTTGTTTGTTAAGGAAATTTGAAGATATTTATGGGAATTATTTACGTTTCACTACTGTCAGCCAAAGTTGACTTCTATTTTGCGTACGTTCGTTACCATATGTTTAAAACTATTTTTATAAAAACTTAAACTCGATGAAATCCATATTTTGCACTAAACATAGAGCTACCAAAATTCTATCTAATCGCAAAAAAATGCCAGGAAAAGTTTTGTTTTCTATATTCTTTGGGCATCAAAAGCGTACGAACGTACGTTCGTGACTATAGGAAATGCCCAAATGTATTTAATTATTGCCCAATTCACAACCAGTTGAAACGATGTATTGTGGTATATATATTTTGAATTGCTTTGTATTTTTGCCTTACAACGGTACAATAATACAACGTATGTTGTGAATTTAACAAATATAAGCAAAACGCGATTTGGTTCAAAATTATACAATTTCTTCAAAACCAAACTATAATACTCAATAAATTAGAAAACAGCTAAATTTAAAAATGCTTTTATAAAATTTTATAGAATTATGCGAAATATGCGCTATTTATAGTTAATAATTTATTTGTTTTATATTCTGGGTAATTCAGGAACAAGGTCACAAAGAAATAACAATATGGCTTGCCGATGAACCGCGTTATGTATCTGGTGTCACCAATAAAACCACATGCAATGACATAATCAAGGCTTTGATTGATGATGAAATCAGTAATGGCAATTATGAATACTGTCAGCGACTCAAAGGTAAGAAATAACATTACAAATCTCAGAAGACATTTTACCTACTTAAACCCAATACATGTGTCCTTATTCATAATATGAAAAAGTTTGAAAATGTTTGCATTTAATACAAACTATGTTTTTACTATGTATACCTAAGTACATAAATATGGATGTTTGTGTATTTTATAGCTACATAGTTATTAAATTGATAACAATATACAATGTTTAATTTAGTTTTATTTTTGTTTCTTTTTTGCTTTACTTTTATTTTATGATGACTGTACTTCCGTTTCTTACTACCACCTAAAACAATGGCGCCATTTTGGTTTAACTTTTCATGTAACTTTTCCAAAAAAAAAATAAAAAAAAAATTATTAAAACCACGCACACATACACTTTCCACCATAAAAGATGGAACAGCATCGCGTGACTACAGCGATTACGTTATAACGGAATGTTGGCGCGGTATAGAACGCAGCTACGATGGCAACATGGCAATTTTACCTGTTTGGAAAGCTTGGAGTCGTGTACAGAATGAGGTAATATTTAATAAACTAAATACCTACTACTACTCAATCTACCCTCACACTAATTTCACCAAGAATTTAAACCAACTCATGATTTTTTTGCCGTGATTGCATAATTAAAAGCAATATAAATTTGGTAGTTTTTAAACGCCAGCCATATAGAATTTTAGCCAGAAGAAATTTTTGAAAATTCCCATTAAAGAAAATACCAATATGTTGCTCTCATATAGTATGTAGAAGCAGGTCAACGAACTTTTGTTTATGATCCAAATATTCCATTTCTACCGACATTCATTTAAAGATAAAAAAGTTATAAGAAATAACTATGTTCCGTTATTTTGACTTCTTTTGAAACATATGTTCATCATAATGGTTTTGCTAAATTCAATTTTATAATTAACGACTCCCAAAGGTTTCAAGTTCAGAAACTCTAAAATACTAAAACTTAGTTTTAGTTAGATCGGACAACTTTTAAATTATTTTGTTAATTTTCTACATTACAGTCCCACAGTCCACAGTGGTTTATAAACTTTTTTTTTTGGAAATAATTCGGTATCTTGGGAACTATTGAAGATATTGTTACGAAATCGCACATGGTTTGAGCTGAGGTGTTTTCGAGTTGATTTACGTGTTTTAAAAATAAATCGCCAAAAATCTGAAATATAAATAGTCCTTGAGAAGATCTACAAAAAATACGCTTACAAGGGTAGGTTATCTCTATTGGTTGAAGAGATATTCAGATTTATTGATTTATTTTTTTTTAATTTTGGTAGGTCTTTTTATGGTTTTTTAGATAATATTATTTTTATAATATTAGCTATATTTTCGATAAAATTCTAAATAAAAAAAAAAAAAAAAATTGCTAATAGTTATATCTTTACTATAAAAAGTTATACGCATCCAAAGTTGGAACTTGTAAAAAGGGCCGTATTTTTTACGTTTTTCCCCAAAAAAGCCCATATATTTTTTCTTTTGTAGAAAAACAAATTCTTCGGGACTATATAGAATTTTTATATAATCCGGAAAGATAACTTAATGCAAAAGCTTGTAAAGAAAAATTTGGCTCTCTTAAGCGGACATATCATCCCCAGTCCTATCCAAACTTGGCCAATTTAAAAAAAAAATTCGGTTTGAGTAAAAAATTCTAAAAAGCTCCATATTTGTATAACCCCATGTTTCTTAAATACCTACTAACGAATAGTAACTCAATCAGTTTTTGTCCGATTTTAATTTTTTAATGGGTTTAGAAAAAAACTAATTGTGCTTTAAAAGTAATTTTATGGAAGTTTGCCTTTCCGTAACTGTTTAAAATTTGTTTCAAAATAACTCAAAATTTTGAGGGCGTTTAAAAATCTTTGAAAACGGTATTTATTTGTATGTCCCCACTTGTTCGCTTTTCAAGCTTAAGGTTTTATTACCTACTAAAAAAACCTTAAAAAATAAAAGTTGAGAAAAGGTAAATTTTTTACTTTTTCTGAAATTTAGGCGCTTTGAAAATTAGTTTTTTGATATGTCGTAGTGGAAATTTTTTTCTTCATGCCAAAAACTATCGAAAAATCTATGGCACAATATCAATTGTAAAATCGAATAAATTAAAAGTAATCAATTAAATACTGAAAACACTGCCACTTTATTTCGTTTTTGAGCTTACGGATTTGGCCAATTCCAAACCCTTAGACTTGAAAATACGAAACATACAATTTTTCTAAAATTCTCGAATTCATTATTTTCACTTTTGATAAACAAAATAGAACCATATCATTTGACAAATATCTTGGTATTTGATTATAAGCTTCACGAAGGAGCAGTAATCGATACATAATCTATCGTTATCGTTAGATATTTCAAGCTTTTTGTAATTCTTCCGAAGAACATAGGGCATTTTATAAATTTAAAAATGCTACTTTTTAAAAAAGATGAGTCATCACCAAAGTCGTAACGATTTTCTAAATAGCTAACTGCTGTTTTTAAAAAGTCTTCTACATTTGAGGCTATTCATAAGTACGGTCATTATATCGTGCAAATCTAAAACTGTACAAGAGTCATTCTCAAGAGTTGCAAATTTCTGCATTAGGTTTTCCATAAAATATAAAAATGCTTCTGATATTCCTTCACGTTTACATTCTTCTTATTCGTTGGCGTCATTTGGCATTTGTTTTGTTCCTTTCTTCAAAAATACATACACGTTTTTGCATATGTTATTACTGTGTACTAATTAGTAAATTTTCATTAATGGACATTCTTGTCCAAAATTTCTATTTAATGATCTTGTTGTGAATTTCATACCCATTTAATTGTGTATAATGCAAGGACGTTTTTTCGCTATTTCGAAACTATTAATATAAACTGAATTTCTTAAGCATGTATTGCAAAATCCTTAAAAATATCTATGTACTTTATAATAAAAATATTAATTGCTTCTATTTCTTTTACAGATACGCTTAAGCTTAAAACATCACAAAGATATACAGGATCCATCGAAGGCGTTAAAAACCAACACAACTTTATCGTCCATACGCGATTACATTTGTAAATTGCTCAGCTTTGGTAAAAGTAAAAAACGTAACGCGAAATCAAAAAAATGCAATAAGTCTGTAAAATCGTCAAAATCCAAAAGAGACGAAAAAGAAAATCATCTAAAATCAAACGATCTCATGCTAAAGCTAAATCCTGATACCAAATGTAGTGAACAGCAAAAAGTTATGGATATTTGTTCGAAAAACGTGGAATCCAAAGTAAAAAGTTCCAATATCAAACCAACAACTGAAGAGTCCGAAATTCAAGCTAAAACTAAAATAAACAAAGACAAGCTATACAAATTATCTGAAACTCGATCTACGATTCGTAAACGTCGAGCGGCTAGTCGACGTAAGGATAAAAAGAGCTCCCATGATAGGAAACGCGACAGCAGCAACAACGGTGATGTTAATAACTTTATACGCAAACGTAAAGATTCCTCGATACGTAGCTCAGTTCGCAATAAACTGGCCCAAAAGAACGTTGAGATGAATGAGCTTTATGATCGTGAATATGCCCTCACCAAAGAGCTGACCAATAAATGTAAAATGTACAAACTTCACAATGACTTGTACACGACGACGTCGGGCAGAAATCTTGAAATGTCAGTGGGTCAAATTCAAAAAAGCATTGAGGAGTGCGCTAAAGAAATTATTCAAACTGAACACGAATTGTTGGCAGTTAAAAATGAAATAAAGCACGATATTTCGATTATAAATAATCTTAAACGTTTAACATTGGACACAGATCTAAATGAGTGCGGTGTGCCAATTAATATAGACCATGTTCTAAAACCCCAAACCGATCTGGAGCTAAACTATGAACAAATGCTATTTGTTGACAATATTTATGAATTCTGCGACAATAATGGCAGTATGTTAGTTTAAAAATACTATTAAAGCGATTTATGTATAATCGGAAAGTCTGGGCGAATTTTTCCTGTACGACCTGACGGATCTATCGGGAATGGACGTCAGAAGGCTAGATGCCTTCATAATAAATATTTATGTACATAGTACTCATATATACTTATACTTATACATACATAATTGTGTCTATCTTAATGCCGTGTATTGCCAATTTAGTACTACTTTAAAATATCTTGTTAAGTTTATTTATATTAATACGAGTAGATTAAGAATTGTTATACATACATAATTTATATATCTTTGTATACCTACATATATTTATTATATTTATAATAAAATACTTTATACTGCTACTAAATCTTTTTTTAAAATATTGATCTTAATGCCGGGCTAGACAAAAAACTAAGTCGATGTTCCCATCTGAAATTAAATTTTAATTCATTATACCATTCACTATGGAAGGTAATGATTAATTTGTATACAATATTCATTTGAGAACCTCGATTAACTCCAATAATATATTAATATCGATCAGGGAGCGGAGGGGCATTGCTTGAACAGGCTTATACACTAGTATATGGGGAATTTCATGTGAACCAACTTTTGATCGGTCGAGAACTCTCTGAGTTAGAGGGGGTCAACATTAGACATTTTGGCCAAGCAGATGTTTTTCTTATCCATGTAACTTATTACCTATTGTTCTTAGCAAAATGTATAGAACATCCAAATGTATCCAAATAGTTTAGATAGCTCTTTCTTCAATTTTTCGAAAAAAAATATTTAAAAAAGAAATAAAAAAATTTTAATATTTTATTTTCCGAAATCAAAAGCTTCTTTGACTTTTTTTAAAATGGGCCCTTTTTTCTTAAAATAAAGCTTCGATATTTTCCTTGAAGACCTATTTGGTCGCTTAGTGAGATGCGAGTGAGATATATATCAAAATAAATATTTTGTAGCTCAAGACATACAATTTTTAACTTTTTTTTTTTGCAAAATCTAAGTTTTTTTCAAAATGGGAGAAAATTAAGTTCCACCAAATTAAACTTAATTTTCTCTGAAATGAGTCTTCCGATTTTTCGCATGGTTGTCCTTTTTTAATCTATAGTATGTATACTACCATCTCCCATATAGCTGTTCCCGTGGCACTTAACACGTTCCATGGAATATGAAATTCCACTTTTTTTCTGATCAATTTGGAGAAACTTAATTTTCTCTGAAATGCGTCTTCCGATTTTTTGCACGGTTAGCTTTTTTTAATCTATAGTATGTGTATATCTTCCATATAGCTGTTCCCGTGGCACTGCCCACGTTCCATGGAATTTTAATTTTCGTTTTTGTAAATTCCCATAAAATTTTTTATTTTCATTTCCGGCGTTGCTATTTTTACACACTTAAAATAGAACGGTTGAGAAATATTATGCAACATTAAAACAGCCGTTAAAACCGTTATACATATTTGAATTCAAGTACAATTTCGTAACAATATGTTTTTGATTCCTTTTGTTATTTATATGAACAATACTAGCTGACCGTCCCGGCTACGATCGGTAGCTGTTTACTAATGTTAGTTACTGAAGTTTCTCCAAAAAATTTCTCTTATAAAGAAAAATGAGAAGTGTAAAAGAGGCAACATATTAAAACCTAAAATATATTTATGGGAATTTCTAGGCCAAAATTTATAGACAAAAATTGACTATTGGAAGCTACCAAATAAGAAAAAACGTGAGCAATGTTTCTGTGAAGTTTTTTTTTTTTTTTTTTGTCCGAAAGAAAACATCTTTGTTTTAGATTTTGGTCAACCATTGAACCGATTATTTAAAATTTAAAAGACAGTTGAGGCCTTATCGTATACAATAACATAAAAAGGGAGACACGAAGAATTTTGTACCTTTGGTTCTATAAATGCAAATTTCAAATGATTCACAGCGCACAGTGGAGCAGAATCAATTTTTTTTTTTAAATAAATCTGGCATTTCTAAACGGCTCATCCGATCGGAACGTAGACAAGGAGTCTTATATTTTTGTAAAGCGCTCGGCATGCTTGCCTGTGCTATTTATCTCTTATAATTTCCGAGTTATAGGCACTTCAAAATAGAAATTTTATAACTATGCCATACCTTGGTCCGCTTTTTTAAAAATATAGGTCGGACTTTTGGACCGAATGGACTCGAATTTTTTTTTTCTGGTTAGAAAACTAAATTACGAATAACACACAAACGATTTCAGAGCAATATCAATTATGGATCCAAAATTTTCAATTTAAATATTCCAAAAATTTTTGATTTTTGCGGTTTTTTTGGCGAAAAGATGACTTAATTCTTTTTTTATTAAAAATAAACTTTCTTTTGGAACATATAGCAATTTTATATTTTTCTGTAAGCTATCAAAGCTGGGATCAAAAAAACTAAAAAATATTAGAAACCTTGATGTGTTCCTTATTTACCCCCAAAGTATTTTCCCAGCCCAGAAGGAAATGTGGACCCCATATGCAAAATTGTAAAAAAAAAACATTTTTGGGATTTTCGCTCCAATTTTTAAGAACTGCGGGATTCCCTTTGACCTTTTGACAAGTTTTTTTACATTTTGTTATTTAGAATGACAATTTTAAAAAACGTTGAAAATTTCATTGAGTTTTGTTAATAAATAAAAATTTTATTACATACAATGCCGAACTTAAGTATTGGCACAGGATGCTCATTGTACTTTAAGGTCTATTTAGAGGCAGTATTGTAGAGATTTTTAATAAAAAAATATATTTACCAGATAGACTGTTGAATTTCCTATAAAATATAACCAACTTCATTTCAACTATTTAGTACCACTATTTATTAATAACAAAACAACATACAAAGAATACTTCATTTCAATGAACAAAATTATTGGCACACTTCATTAAAAGCTAAAAAAACATTTGATTTAGGAAGCAACATTGCAAAATTTAGTATATAGTTGCAAGTGATTTTTGCCTTATAACTGCCTCGAGTAGCTTATGCATGAATCCACCAACTTGTTTGTGATATCTGACCCAACACTTTGCCATTCTTCAACTAATTCCTTTTTCACTCGCTTATCTAGCTCTTCCCACAGATGCTCTATTGGGTTGTGATCCGGAGATTGTGGAGGGTGTGGTAGGGCATGCGAAATATTGTATGAAAGCCACATACGTCCAGTATAGGCCGAATTTTTGGGGTCATTGTCATTTTTAAAAGTGAAAGAAAATGGTAAAATTAACTTTTCTGCACTTTTTCTGAGGTGTATCCATACATTTCACTTTGTCCATTATTTCAATGTCATTATTTCATTATGTCAATGAACACCAGCTCTCCAACCCCTGCAGCGGACATACAACCCCACACAATTACCTCTCCAGCACCATGTTTTACTGTTGAAGCAATATTTTGTTTTTCCAGCTCTTTATTGGGTTTTCTCCATACCGTTTGACGGCCATCAGAGCGAAAATTATTAATTTGGCTTTCATCATAGAGTAGCACTTGGTGCTCAAAATCATGTGGCTTACGTAAATTCCTAAACGGCATATTCTGAAAAATGATTTTGCGCTCAGATTCTGTTGTTTCCTTTTTTTGGTTAGCTATTTTCAGCAAAATTGATAATTATTGTGAAAATTTTTTACAAATTGACATTAACAGTATTAGAAACGAAAACTGTTAAATAAAAGAAGATAAAATGGCATTTTCTATGAACAAAAAGTGGATAGATTGATAAAATTTGAAGAATCTTGTTAAGTGTGCCAATAGTTTTGTTCGACGGAATTGGGGAATTTTTCGTCTTTTTATTATTAATAAATAATATTTCAAAATTGTTGAAATAAAGTTGGTGGTATTTTGTAGGAAATTCATCAATCTATCTGATAAATATATTTATACCCTACACCACCATAGTGGGGAGGGTATTATGCGTTTGTGCAGATGTTTGTAACACCCAAAAATATTAGTCTAACACCCACCTTAAAGTATACCGATCGACTTAGAATCACTTTCTGAGTCATAAATGTTTAATTTATATATGTATCTCCACAAATTCCGCTCCAAATAAGTTTTATATACACAAAATTCATGTCACCAAATTTTGTTACGATCGGTCCATAATTAGTCATAGCTCCCATATAGACCCGCTTCCGAAAATCACTTTAACGTGCATAAATCGCTTAAAAATGTTGGTAAACACAAAAAATTCAACATAGTTAACTTTAATATAGACATAAATCACACGACCCAATTTTTTCTAAAATTTCTTGTTCAAGTGGCTTGAGACACGTTAATGGTCTGGCGAATTTGTAATAACTTTACCATTTTTTAACCAAATTTTGTCATTTATATCTCATTACAACGATAATTACGTACACATTTCGATTCTTTTGCATTCAATTGCAAAAGTATTTGTTTAGTAGCAAAATTTGAAAAATTTGCATTTTTCCCGAATTTTGGCGATAATACAGTTTTTGGGTCATTTTGACCCAAAGGAGATACAGGGTCAATTTCCAAAAAAAAAATTTTAATGTAATATTCATTAATATAAATAAATCTACATATTTCTAGAAAACAATGCAGAAAGTTAACAAGATTTACCTATTTATTCCATATAAATTGTAAAATTTAGCATATATCTGAACTTTGACCTCGATGCGCGTCCAGAAATCGTTGTCCGATTTGGCCCAAATTTTCAGCACTTAACTTTTAGGCCTAGTGTCACCTAGTGTCAAACAATGCAGAAAGTTAACAAGATTTACCTATTTATTCCATATAAATTGTAAAATTTAGCATATATCTGAACTTTGACCTCGATGCGCGTCCAGAAATCGTTGTCCGATTTGGCCCAAATTTTCAGCACTTAACTTTTAGGCCTAGTGTCACAATATTCCACCCGGCACTCTTTGAAATAAAAAAAAAAATCGGCTGTCACTCTTATATATACATATGTCCCTTAGAATTAAATTTTTTGAAATGTTGAAACGGTACCCGCTGAAAAGTTTCGTAATGACCTAAATAAAATACCACCAAAAACAAATTTAGCTTGTTCCCGTGCCAACTTTCGATTTAGATTTGAGGTGCATTTACAAGGAGAAAAAATGATTTTTTTTTCAGTTTTTTTTAAATTTTTGCCATTAAATAATTACTTTTTCAGTTTAATTTAAAATAATCGAAATGTGTACGTAATTGTCGTTCTAATCTATATATGTATATAAAAGTGAATGTGTGTCTGTTTGTATGTATGTTTATTATTATTAGTTTGGGATCTATAGACGGCTAAACGGCTGAACCGATTTGCTTGAAATTTTTACAGTATATTTATGTCTGGAAGGAGCTATAGGCTACTTTTTGTTTTGAAATTTTAAGTGGGCGTGGTACCTCCCATACAAAGTTAATTTTAAAAATCAAATATTTAGGAAACTATAATAGCTATAGTCCTAAAATTTTGCATGGGCAATTCCACTGTTTGTTTAAATATTTGCGTCAAAAATGGGATTAGTAGTCACAGAGGGCGTGGCACCTCCCATACATTCAAACTAAATACTAAAATTCATATCTATTTGTATAATTGTGATATGTAAAGCATTGAATCTTTGTATGAAATAATTATTTAGGCCAAAAATGGGCAAATTAACAATAGTGGGCGTGGCACCTCCCATAGATATGATGACAAATTATATATAGGGAAAGCTATAGCACCTATCAATATTAATATTTAGTACAGAAATGCGCGCACTACCAACAATATAAATGTAAATGTTAAAATTTGTATGTATACATTTGAAACCCTTATATATGGGGCATTTCATGTCAAGTGAACCAACTTTTGAAATCGATGTCTTCCGATCGGGATGAAATTTGCACCAAGGTTAGCTCTATTGGATAGTAAGACACAATTTTTCAACAACATCGGTCGAGAACTCTCTGAGTTATAGGGGGTAAAATTTTGACAATTTGGTCAAACAGGGGTTTTTTCTTATCCATGTAACTTATTACCTATTGTTCTTAGCAAAATGTGTCCCAAATAGTATAGATAGCTATTTCTTCGATCTTTCGAAAAAAAATATTTAAAAAAAAAAATAAAAAATTTTTAATATTTTTTTTCCGAAATCAAAAACTTTTTTGACTTTTTTTAAAATGGGTCCTTTTTTTTTTTTTTTTTTTTTCTTAAAATAAAGTTTAGATATTTTCCTTGAACACCTACTTGGTCGCTTAGTGGGATGCGAGTGGGATATCTATCAAAATAAATATTTTGTAACTCAAAACATAAAATTTTTGACTTTTTTTGCAAAATCAAAAACTTTGTTGACTTTTTTTTTCAAAATGGACCCTTTTTTAATCTTTTTTTTTAGGTCAAACAAAAGCTTAGATATTATCCTTGAAGACCCTTTTGGTCGCTTAGTGGGATGCGAGTGGGATATCTATCAAAATAAATATTTTTTAACTCAAGACTTACAATTTTTGACTTTTTTTTTGCAAATACGATTTTTTTTCCAAATGGGCCCATATTGGAAAAAAATTTTGATTTTGCAAAAAAAAATTAAAAAATTGTATATCTTGAGTTACAAAATATTTATTTTGATAGATATCCCACTCGTATCCCACTAAGGGACCTAAAATATCTTAAAGGAATGGACCTAAGCTTTCTTTTGACTAAAAAAAATTTTTAAAAAAGGGCCCATTTTGAAAAAAAATTCGAATTTGCAAAAAAAAAGTCAATAATTGAATGTCTTGAGTTACAACATTTTTATTTTAATAGATATCCTACTCACATCTTCCTAAGTGACAAAATAGGTCTTAAAGGAAAAGACCTAAGCTTTCTTTTGAGCAAAAAAAAATTTTTAAAAAAAAGTCCCATATTGGAAAAAAATTTCGATTTTGCAAAAAAAAATTAAAAAATTGTTACAAAATATTTATTTTGATAGATATCCCACTCGCATCCCACTAAGGGACTAAAAATATCTTAAAGGAATGGACCTAGGCTTTCTTTTGAGCAAAAAAAAAAATTAAAAAAGGGCCCATATTGGAAAAAAATTTTGATTTTGCAAAAAAAATTAAAAAATTGTATGTCTTGCGTTACAAAATATTTATTTTGATAGATATCCCACTCGCATCCCACTAAGGGACTAAAAATATCTTAAAGGAATGGACCTAAGCTTTCTTTTAGCCCCTATAACTCAGAGAGTTCTCGACCGATGTTGTTGAAAAATTGTGTCTGAGTTACTATCCAATAGAGCTAACCTTGGTGCAAATTTCATCCCGATCGGAAGACATCGATTTCAAAAGTTGGTTCACTTGACATGAAATGCCCCATATATGTATATAAAAGTCAATGTGTGTTTGTTTGTATGATTGTTTGCGTATTTGTAATGACACTCGACATACAGTATAAGGAAATTAATGAACAATCTAATCGGGGCAACTTTTATAACTGGAAAGTATAAAGGGTGTCATGTCACCCCTGAATGGGTTAAGGGTGCATCTTAATGTAATAAGAGGATGAATGATTTTAACCGGTTATTATATTAGAATGCAACCTTGCAAAACAGCTGGAACTTAAACCCAGCTGTTCAAGGGGGGTAGAAAAAAAAGAGAAAAAAAAGATGGCGGGGAAAGAAAAGGCGGGAAAAAGTGTGGAGAGTTGGAAAATGGATAAGGAAGAAGAGGAAGATTTTTTTTGGGGACAGATAGATTTTTGATGTGATGAAGAGTGGAGTGAAAATCTTGTGATGAGAAAAAAAATTATGGAAATTTAAAAAAAATAAATGAGGAACATTAAAAATTTCTTTTTAAAAAAACAAAGAAAACACATTTACACAATTTTAATTTAAACATTTAAAAGAAAACAAACACATACATATTTAAAAGAAGAACACACAATTTATAAAATTAAAAATATATATATTAAAACACATTTTTTTTAAAATCAAAGAAGACACATTTACACATTTCATTAAAACATTTAAAATAAAACAAACACACAATTTATAAAAATATAATGCATTCCATTCTGCCGTGTGTCTAAATATAACTTTTTCAGTATTCTTTAGAATTATGAAAATTGAATAGAATAAATTGTATTTCTAAGGAAATCAATTTAATGAACTCGAGCCTGAATAATCTATATATATAAAAGAGTAACGTTAGAGTAACTTCGGGTAATGTGGACTACCGTTTTGTTTTTTCTAAATTTTGGCCACAATATATATGGATATTAAAAGAGTTGTGAAGCAATAAATTAGCTAATGTATTCTCTAATGGTTTTTGCAGTTGAATATTTTTTCCGTTAAAGGATAAAAAATTTATGTGAAAATATTGTAAGGAACCCAAAAATCAGCATTAAAAAAATTGGAGGGTAATATGGACCACTATATGAGGCTAATGTGGACTAGTATTTAATACATAAAATTCATGAACCAGCTAATCATGAATGATTAAAAAATTTAATTTCAATATATTTTTATTAATACAAACTAAAAAGTCGCGTTCTTGGCTTAGATAGATTGCTTACAAAGTACATAGTTATTGTCGGGTAATATGGACCAGTAGTACATAATCAAGTAATTTAAGTGGTCCACATTACACGAACTTGGGTTACAGTGGTAAAAAGTTATTGTTACCTAATAATCTAAATGTGCTTAAATTCTTACCAAATATATGCAAAACTACGTGTCCACTTTAACTATATAAAACAACCAAACATTAAATTCTACCAAGTAACTGTACCAAATTTTGTTTCTTACTTGAGCCGAAAAAAATGTTGAGCAGGCGCATTAATTTCAATACAAGAATAAAAAGTCAACATATCAATAACTCATGAAAGCAAATGTGCAATTGTCGTTTCAAACAAATTGTAAAATGTACGACAAATCAGTTTTATCATACCTTCAATAGTTTCTGAAAAAAGACACTGGTCCACATTAGACGCATAGTCCACAATACCCGAAGTTACTCTACTGACTGACTGACTGACTGACTGATTCATCATCGCACAGCCCAAACGGCTGAAGCTAGAATCACGAAATTTTAACTGTGGGTTCCTCCCTCCCCAAAACGATCCGATAAGAAGGGATTTTTGGAAATTCGAACGTTTAGGGGGTAAAAAAGGGTAAAAACGGGTAAATTCGGTAACCTTATATCTTCAAAACTAATAAAGATACAAAAAAACTTAAAATAGCATGTTACTCCATTTAAAAAATAAGCTGACAGGTGTTTCGTACATTTTGGAAATTCGAAACTTTTAGGGGAGAAAACGGGTAAAAACTGTATTTTGGTACTTTTTTTGCACCCTATGTATCTTTTAAACTAATAAACATAGAAACAAATTTTAAATCGTATTCTTTAATTAACAAAAAATAAAAAATATAAGTTTGGTACTTTTTGGAAATTCGAACCTATAAGGGATAAAAATTGTGTTAATTTTTGGTACTTTTTCATAAAATATGTTTTATTATGAAATTTATTTTATTACATAAATTTATTTGAATGAAATTGTACCACTCAATGGGGATAAAAAAGGTACCAAAAAGGGGATGAAATCGGGAAAATACATTATATTTGAAATTATTAAGCCAATTTTGATAATTTTTTTAACATTGGTTCCTGGATTCATACAACAATTAACTAACAGGGTGTTATTTGGAACTCGAGTACCAAGGTGTATATTGGGCCAAATCTGGGTAAACAGTTTGGTACTTTTTTTAAAACATATTTATTCTTGGGCACATTAACACAGATTTTAATATTTTGATACATGCCTGTAGCATAAACAATTTTGGCAAAATGGAATATTTTTAAATTTCAAACTTGAGGGGTGTTCAAGTAAGAAAAGGGAAATTGGTACTTTTCTCCTAATGGTACTTTTTTAAAATTTAAATTATTTCAGTTATCGACATTAAAGTTAGCTGATATGTATTTGAGTGAAGTTAGTGTTAGGACTAGGGGATAATATTTAGGTACCAAAATGTGTGAACTGTACTATAGGTACTTTTTTGTTCATCTAATGGTACTTTTTAAAATTTCTATAATAATGGACTTAGAAACATGAAATTAAACACATATGGTCCTAAGTGAGTGAGAATTCTAGGGGGAGACTTTTTGGTACTTTTTCTTTATTGGAATGGTACTTTTTGTAATTTCTTCACCAATGTACCTAGAAACATGAAATAAAGCTTATATATAAACCGAGTGAGTGGGAAACCACAAGTGTGGGTTTTTTGGTACTTTTTCTATATTCTAATGGTACTTTTTTGAATTTTCTATAACTATGGACTTAGAAACATGAAATTAAGCATATATGGTCCTAAGTAAGTGATAATTCTAGGGGGAGACTTTTTGGTACTTTTTCTTTATTCGATTGGTACTTTTTGTAATTTCTTCACCAATGAACCTAGAAACATGAAATAAAGCTTATATGGAACCGAGTGAGTGGGAAACCACAAGTGTGGGCTTTTTGGTCCTTTTTCTATATTCTAATGGTACTTTTTTGAATTTTCTTTAACAATGGACTTAGAGACATGAAATTAAGCATATATGGTCCTAAGTGAGTGAGAATTCTAGGGGGAGACTTTTTGGTACTTTTTCTTTATTCGAATGGTACTTTTTGTAATTTCTTCACCAATGAACCTAAAAACATGAAATTAAGACCGGAGTGAGTGGGAATCTACAAGTGACTGCTTTTTGGTACTTTTTCTACATTCTAATGGTACTTTTTGAATTTTCTGTAATAATGGACATAGAAATATGAAGTTAAGCATATATGGTCCTAAGTGAGTGAGAATTCTAGGGGGAGACTTTTTGGTACTTTTTGTTTATTCTAATATTACTTTTTTGAATTTTCTATAACAATGAACTTAGAAACATGAAATTAAGCATATATGGTCCTAAGTAAGTGAGAATTCTATGGGGAGACTTTGTGGTACTTTTTCTTTATTCGATTGGTACTTTTTGTAATTTCTTCACCAATGAACCTAGAAACATGAAATAAAGCTTAGATGGAACCGAGTGAGTGGGAAACTACAAGTGGGTGCTTTTTGGTACATTTTCTATATTCTAATGGTACTTTTTGAATTTTCTATAATATAATAGACCTAGAAATATGAAATTAAGCGTATATGGTCCTAAGTGATTGAAAATTCAAGCGGATACTTCATGGTACCTTTTGTTTATTCTAATGGTACTTTTTTTTAATTGTCTATAGCAATGGACTTAAAAACATGAAATTAAGCATACATGGTCCTAAGTGAGTTAGAATTCTAGGGGAGACTTTTTGGTACTTTTTCTTTATTCGAATGGTACTTTTTGTAATTTTTTCACCAATGCACCTAAAGCAATGAAATTAAGCTTATATGGACCCGAGTGAGTAGGAAACCACAAGTGGGGGATTTTTGGTAATTTTTATATATTCTAATGGTACTTTTTTGAATTTCCTTTAATAATGGACCTAGAGTTTCCAAAAAATCTAAGAATTAAAAACCGATCGGTTTCGGTTTTGTGATAATTTATTAAATCTTAAGTATTATAGAAACAAAATTAGTTGATAATATAGGAAATGATATACAAATCTAAAATTCAAGCTTGACGGGTTATGGTTTAGTGAATGCGAATTTAAAAGTGATAATCAATGGTACTATTTCCTTATTGCAATGGTACTTTTTGAATATTTTATAATAATAAACATAAAAATTTAAAATTAGGAACACATTTTGCATTTTCTATAATAATGGACCCAGAAATATGAAATTAGACATTTACAATTAGATTCACAAAGTGAGACTTGATAGTACTATTTCTTTCTTCTAATTGGGGTGGCGAAGCGCACCGGGTCAGCTAGTAATTAATAATATTAATCACAAAAAGAAAAGTTCGACATAATAACCACTAATATTAATTTAAAATACAACGGGCACGGTGGTACATGTTTAATGATCTTCTGTCGAGTTGTGACTGATAAACAGAACCAACACAGAAGAAACAACAAAAAGAACAAACATAAAAAACCATGAAACAAAGAATACAAGATAGCGCATTCACGTTTTCAAAATTTTATTGTTCTGCGCATGTACGTCACAGTAGTAAATAAACAAAAACACAATCACACGAACACATGTATTTAATATGGGGAAATTTTGTTTACATTCATATTTTAATGAAATTATTGTTATTTTTGTAATATAACTAATACAAAATTGTTTATTATTTATTATTAAACCCTTTTTACTGAATTTGGTAGATTTTGTAACAATTTTACTTTAATATTTTTGCATTTATATAAATGTTTAAGCAGTTTGCTAACAACCTTTTTAACCCCATTGATTTAAGTTACAATAATTTTAATAAAACACAAATTCAAATGTTAATATGTATATTTATTTCATAAAATACTACATTTATTAAATATTTATATATAAATTTTAATTTAAAGTCTTGTGCCATTTTCTTTTTCTATTAGATAATTTATCAGTTATTTCATGATTTAAAATTCTTATTTTAAAATACATTCGGGCACGGAAGAATAATTTTTTAATTTTGTCACTGCACTTTATGTGTTGTGCTTGTTGCAAATGAATTTTTAAGAAATTATTTGTTATTAACAAATCATTTTCATTAATTGAATTGAAAATTGATTCCAGTCCTTTCATATATGTCATCATTTCCGGCGTTGGCTTAGACAATCCACCTTCACTAAGATGGTCTACCCAAGTAAAAGAAGGTGCGTCTGTATTTCTAGGTTCGGCAATATCTGGAACCGCGTCTTTCAATTTGTGGCATATATAGCCAGCGAAGTTCTCCAGACCATCGTAAGGTAAATCCTCAATTTCTGGCTCATCTGATGGAGCCGTGTCATCATTAAATTTAATGTTGGTTAATATAATGCCTGCAAGAATTTAAAAATCATTAAAATATATTAAACAATTTTGTTCTTCATTTTTAATTACCAGTAAGAGATTTGCCAGATGCTTCAAGGTCAGGGGTGTGGTCTACCTCAACATTTGCTGCGTCTGATATTACTCCATTATTGCGGCCAAGCAAATACGATCTTAAGCGATATTTAAACTCCTGCTGATCAGGATGGTCATGCAGACCACATTTAGCGCGAATAACTCCGAAAAAATTTTCTAATACATCTTGATTAAGACGATATGTAAGAACATATTTGAGATTATATCGCTCCTTTAAATCAGCATATAGACCTTTGACAGCGTTATTTGATTGTAAAATACCTGTAAATATATGCGTTTTATGATAATAAAGGCTTCATCTGTTACATTTATACTAAAACCCTTACCTTTTTGGAATGGCAACAAGCTTCGTCTTCCTATAGCCCTCATGTTCCTCATTAATGTGGACATTTCATCAAGAATTTTGTCTTGCTCTTCTAAGGCTAGGCCATAACCATGACGTCTAGTCCTTGAGTCATCTTTAGGAACTTTTACGTTCATGACATCGAACCAATCATTTGTCTGTAATGATATGAGGCGTCAAATTAAGAAATAGTATATAAATTGTTAACTTAACTGTTTTAAAAAGTTTGTGGCATTCTGTCCAATTTTTCCCATCTAAATGACCAAGACTCGCAGTCCTCGTGATAGCTTGAGCTACAGTGTGGGAAAAGAGCTTTGTTGCAAGTTTCACCCTCTGTCTCTTTGCTCCGGTGACAGTAAGATTAGCGTTTGAAATTTTGTGTGTAATGCTTAAATCACCAGACGTTTCTTCTAGCAAAATTAAAAATTATATCCTTTTTCACATCCTTTCCATCAATAATAAAGCCTTCATCAATAAAATGATTTCTTAAAAGCTTTATTAAGTGAGGAACGTCCGCAAAAGAAAAAAATTTTTCGTTGTTGAATAAAAACCTAGTAAAAAAAATATTAAATATTAGTTTTTAATTATATGTATGTATATTATACTTTACCATGGCTTTTCTTGCGTAATTTGTAGCTCTTTTATCAGAGATCTATTTGCGCCTCCTAAGTCCGAAACCATAGCGACAACGGTGAAGCCACATTGCTTCACCTCGTGTAGCATACTTTCTAGAATTTCTTTTGTCATTGGACAATCGAAATCGTAATATATTGGCTGCTTCCATTTACTCATAAGTCCTAAAAACAAAATTAAATTATTTAATGAAATACTATATTTAGTAAAAATACAAATCTTACCTCTTAACATGCAAACCTGAACGTAGTTTACAGGTGCTAATGTTGTGTCTGTCTCCCTGTCATAACAGTACGAAGACCTAATTTTCATTTCATCGAAGCTAAGGACACAAAGCTTTTCAATTTGCGTCATTTGATTCGATGCTTGTAAAATTTTAAATACTGGTTTTATAAGTCCTCTGGTGATTTCTAGCTTTTGAGCCCAGCTTTGGAGAGTACGGACAGCTGGAAGAGGAAACTGGTTTTTGTACAAAAATTTGTACATTTTCGGGCTTACAGCGTATAGGGTAATAGAGTGAGCTATATCATCTTCCGACCATGTTTGCCGTTTTATGCCATTTTTCAGTTTTTTTATTTGCCCTGTAGTAAAAATGATTTGAAGTTTTTCCTCAATTCCTAAACATTTCTCCATCTCATTCTTTTCGTAATTGTGCTTTTTTTCCATTTTCTCCATTTTCTCATTTAGAATTTTTAATTCTGCGTCAGACTTACTTTTTTCCTTTTTCAGAATGATGATTTCGTCCTCTAAACTTTTCCTGTGAAAAACAAATGTTTATATCAATTAAGCAACGAAATAACAATATTTAATAAGCTTGCTTACACTTTTAGACTTTGATCATCCACATCCAAGGAGGAAATTTCCAAAGTTTGCTCTTCTGGCGGCTGATTTTCTATTACATATGTATTTTCAGTATCATATGTATTTATTTCGATGGACTGTAAAGGGCAGTTTTCATTGGACGGCATGATGACAGGGCTGTGATTTTTAAGAAGAAAATCAACCATTTTTTTTATTTTCCCTTCGTTCAACTCTACTTGCTCGCTGTTCCAGCAGTTTTTTGTTATTTGAGTTGGCCAAGTTCACTGTAGGAACAACACCATCCTTGAGTTGCCTTTTTAAAGCAAAACCTATAAATATATATCGAAAATTTAAAAATATATACATATATTTTTCATTCTTAATTACTTACCCATTTCATATTGTAGATTATTGACAAAATCTTCTTTTTTAAAATGATCCATGCAAACAAAATAATTGTCTGCATTAAACTTTTTGCGGCCGCAAAAGCTAATCCACTTCATTCGAAGCGTTAAATTTGTTGGAAAACGGAAAAAACTACAAAAAGAAGCTTTTCCCTTATTGCTTTTATTGCAGTTCACAACAGCACACTTCATTTTTATTATTTTGTTTTACACTTTAAATTATTTTTAAAAAACCACAAAATACACAAAAATTCTCTTTACACAACAAAATTTTCGACTACAGTGACGTCACACAAAAACAGCTGATTGACAAACAAAAATAACGGACCTGCGCAATGCGCTATCTTGTATTCTTTGTTTCATGACAAAAAACAACAATTGCTTCATTGTTAGCTGACAGCTGACTACAGCAAAACAAAACAAGTAATAATACTAAAGAATACAACACTGAGAAAGCTCGTAAATTTCGTCTAACTCAAACAAAGTAGAAACAGAAATAAGATTAAAAGAAAGCTTTGATATAAGTCCTTGATTCTATTTCTGTAAAAACTGGTGAGTTAAATAGATGATATTTACAAGCGACACTTACATCGACACAAAAGAGTGCTGATGAGGGGGTGGTGGCTAACCCCGAAAATGCATTCCATTCTGCCGTGTGTCTAAATATAACTTTTTCAGTATTCTTTAGAATTATGAAAATTGAATAGAATAAATTGTATTTCTAAGGAAATCAATTTAATGAACTCGAGCCTGAATAATAATTAATAATATTAATCACAAAAAGAAAAGTTCGACATAATAACCACTAATATTAATTTAAAAATATATATTTAAATTACAATTTATTTAAAAAAAAAAACGAAAGAAAATACTTTCATACATTTAATTTATTTAACCATATAAAACAAAAACAAAAACACATATTTAAAAGAAAAAAAAAGGAATACACATAAACACACATATTTAAAATAAAATAAAGATTAATTAAATAAACAGCACTATTTCAAAAAAACACACCATCATTATAATTACCACACTAACTAAAATCGGTGGAGTCAGTTCTTTTTTTTTGTTCAGTGGCTTAGGTGATGATCTACCGGCTTAGCTACCAGCAAATTATTATTCAGCGTTGCCATCTGATCATCCACCTACAGTTCAGTCCGAAAAGTCTCTGACAAAAATGGCGCCCAACAATGGGGGTCCGAAATTCGGGTTTCCTTTCCTAGTTTACTTCCAGTTTTTCATCGAATAGTGATTAACTTTTCCAGCGTAAGTCATACTGATAATGATCAATTAAGGTCTTTCAGTATTTGCGACGCTTGGAAAAGTTGACCCTATTAGACGAAAAACGGGAAGGCTTGCTATTGGTCTTTTCTCAAGGGCATTTGTAAGACATATTACGTCAGAATTAATATTCTGGTAATAGTAGCTACAATGTTCTGGAGAAAAGAGCAACACGCATGAAACATATATTTTTAATATTTAAAAGTAAAGTAATAAAATAAACTAAAGTTAAAGACTTATATAACCTATTTTCTACCGCAGATAAGACAAGTAGATTAGCTCCAGTATAGCTGTTTACTTAGCCGATTTGTGGGGAAAGTAGGATATATATATGTATTTAACTCCCAGCTTGTTCACATATTTTTTTTTTGGTTCTCTGATGAGCAAGATGGCAATATTGAAATGTTAACGATATTATACTTCTTTGGTTAAATCTACCCCTACAGTTTTGAAATTAATATACTCACTACCAATTGATCACTTTAAAGGTATTTAATTTGAAATCTGTATAATTTTTTTTCTTTTCATTAAACATATTTTTAAAATTTTTTTTTTCAGTTAAATATGTAAATGTACACACCAATTGTTTTTTGTTTAAAATATGTATTTTAAATATTTACATTTAAAATTGTATGTTTTTTTTTTGCTTTATCTATTCAATAATCATTTATAGAATTTAGGATTGGGAAAAATTACATAGGTTTCTCCTTTGCGCGATTTTAGAAGAGAGAATAGCTTTCTATTAGTTAGGTTATATAGGATGGTAGAAACTAGGTCAAGTAAGATGCAGCGAGAATCCGATTCTACTTCCTCTAGGCCTATCCTCGGGGCTGGTAATACACAAATAATGACCACTTCAACTGCTTCAACAGTCGCAACTACGACGGCTACCGCAGCTCACGCAGCTTTGAGCGAATATTCGGTGCAGATTAATCCACACTATGGCCACAGAAATCCGGAAATAGTAATCGAGAACAGTGTGACATCGCCAGCTTATAGTAGCCTTACTGCCCAAAACATCCGTCAGGAATTTCGCAGCAATATAGGAGCTAACACACAGCCATCACAACTGCAACAGGGATCATCTGGACCAGAGCTAGTGAACATAATTGAGTCCACATTAGGTCTACGGCAAGTAGAGATGATGCGTAATATGGAAGACAGGCTTCGTGAAATAGTACCTCGGATAGTAGCTGAAAGCTTATGTTCTCTATCCAGAAGTTCGGGTAATCAACAGGCTGCACATCTGCCACCGCACCACCACCTTTAACAAGAGGTCCTCCGCCTAACGTGTTCCAAACCCAGACCCCTGTTAGGCCAGATATGCATTTTCAACCACATCCTTTACATACCGACAGACAGTTTAATCGTTCCAATAATAATCAACACTTGTCCAATTTGACACCACCAGACAACAATAGTTCCTTCCAACCCTACGAGATGAGGCACCAGTATAACCATCCACCCCACAATTCAGAATTTGCTCGAAAGCCAGGCCTGGATAAGTGGGGAGTAAATTTTGACGGGACCTCGAAAACAATGGGTGCCCAAGAGTTTGTATTCAGGGTAGAAGAAATGAGGAAGGATTATGGCAACAGTTGGTCAGAAGTTTTGAGACACTTCCACCAATTGTTATCTGGCGACGCGTTAGAGTGGTACTGGATGTAGAGGCGTCTCCAGCCCATACACTCCTGGGAAGAGCTGAAAGAGGCAGTTATCAATCGCTTCCGTCGTTTTAATAGCGATGTCGAGATTCATCGCCAGATTATGGACCGCCGGCAGTATCCACAAGAACTGTTCGAGGACTTTTATAACACAGTTCTCCGGTTAAGAAGTCAACAAAACAACCCGATAGGTGAAGGAGTTAATTGATATAATGAAGATGAGCCTGAAGACTTCTATGGCGCAGCTCGTGTTCCCTATACGCATGTTCGGTTTAAGTCATTTTCGCACTGAATGCAAAAAAGCGGAGTCGTTGTTACATAGCCAACGACAGGCATACCATAATCGACAGCTAGCTCCCAGGGTTAACGAGATCGAATATGAGGCAACAGCGGAAGTGGATCTCGACGCTATTAACAGCTCGCCCAGATATGTTTGTTGAAACTGTCGTCAAGCTGGCCATGTGTATATGGACTGCCCATCACATACCAGGCGCTTATTCTGTTTTGGCATGGAGAATACCGTTACGCCGAAATGTCCGCGTTGTACGGGAAACAGGAGAACGGACCCGCTAACAACTAGGGAGCTGAGTCCGAATCCCGCAGCCCAGTAAGTAGACTGGAGGATTTTAAGGGCCTAGAGAAAGTGGATAATGGTGAGGTCATTAAAATATTATTTAATAGTAATGTTAGGTTAAGTACAAAGGCAGGAGAGTCAAAAATTAGGGAGATAAAACCATTACACTTAAGAGTAAAGGAATACGAAGAGGCTAAGAAAAGAATATTTAGGAAAACGCGAATTGAAAAAGCTAGGGAAAGATATAGGAGAAGAAAAGAGCTTAGACGTGAGATCGCGAACGTATGCTTATACGAGGGCGAAGATACCCGATTGTATACCCGTATCTCTATCAATGGGGTAGAGATTGAGGGTCTTTTAGACAGTGGAGCTACGGTAACGGTTCTCGGCGAAGGATGTTTCGAGGTCGCTAGAAAAGCGGGGGTCGAAATATTTAAGTTTCCGTCTACGGTGAGGACTGCCGACGGTAGATCCCATACCATTCAAGGTCGGTTTATAGCTAAAGTTAAATTTAATAGAATAGAACGGGATATCTCCTTCTACCGACCTTGAAAAGGGCGTTGTTTTTGGGCGTCGATTTTATGAAGAATTTTAAGCTTATTGTTAATTTAGATAGCTTGACCACAAACGATATGCTATGGAGTGAGGAGGCGGGCGAAAATACGTCAAATCCATCCATGTGATCAAGACAGAAAGTTATTAGAGGCAACTATAGCCAAGTTTCCATCTTTTGTGGAAAAGGGGCTTGGGCAAACCGATTTAGAGATACATATAATCGATACGCATTACCCAGTATCACCTGCTGTGCAAAAACTTGGTTCTAAACTTTTGTATTTTATTACAATTCACATAAAGGTTAGAAAATATGAAATAAATAACGTACTTTTTATTACATTAGAAACTAATTTTATATAGACTACTATTTTGTAAATCATTACTTTACGGGTAGCGAAGCACACCGGGTTTTAGCTAGTAAGATATAAAAGACAAAAATTAGTTAAAAAATGTTAAAGTTATTAAAAAATCGCCAGGCCATTAACGTGTCTCAGGCCACTAGAACAAGAATTGTAGGAATAAAATTAACATATTTTGAGAAATATTAAAAAAAAAGTTTATTCTTACTTAAAATATATCCATATTTACTTGAATATGAGTTTTTATCTTCATAGGATATAGTTAATCTATTCGCAGGTATAACCCAAAAAAAATATTTTTTTAACGGCAGTTTCAAAACTCCAGTTTCAAATTTTTAAAAATTTTGTTAAACAAATTTCATAATTTTTTTATCATCACATGGGGATTTATTTACAACATAATAGGGAATAAAAATGTGAAAAAGGTATGTCAATACCTCCTACAGTTTTTCCGTACCTGCGATATAAATTTTGCGATTTTCGAGAAAAACAAATTTTGTGGTCATATTTTGACGAATGAGCCCAATTTCCTTACTGTTATTAATTTTAAGTAAAATCTGTTCAGAATATTATAGTCCAGGTAATTCTAAATATAGTCTGAAAGTTTTCCTAAAATCGGAAAACGTTAAATCGTGAAGGTCAAAAGTCAAAATTTTCAATATTTGGAATTGAAATAACTTACATACACGATTCGTACATCAATATCTCCGGAATTCTTCCGGCACGGTTGCTATTTAAAATCGAGAAAATCGGTCCACAAATGGCTGAGATATAAGGAAAAAACAGGACAACCTCGATTTTTGACCTATATCTGGATTACTAAGTCAGTAATATAGACAATATGGATATCTAATGATAGATATTTCAAAGCCCTTTGCAACGACATATATACAGTGATGTGAAAAATAATAAGGAGATTATGGTGTACATCAGAGATATACATGAGTTTATTCGCTTTTTTCTTTCTATACATATGAATGAAATCACTGCATTTGTTGTGTTTTCAATCATCAACATGTGCAAATTATATTGCTTACCCAATTGATTGCAATTTACACAATCATTTTTTAAATGCCGTTAAAAATAACAAATCAAAAATGATTACTGTGTTTTGTTTTGTATGCAAAGTATTCAAATGATTCATAAAAGCTCGATGATAAGTTGAATACATAAGACAAAATAAATTTTTGCGCGTGGTTCTAGAACTAAATTTCGTCTTATTTTGATACAATGAACTGCGAAATAATAAAAAATATTGAAAAAAATTTAAATATTCAAGAAAAATCATTCTAAATACATACAGTTTTAAGTTAATTCAAACATACTCATATAGGAAAGTGTATGTATATTTACTCAAAAAACTATGCGTATATTCAAAACACTCATATTGATACGCTGCTTTAGTGAATGGTAAGAGTTTCCAGAATATGCAAGCAATTACATGCATTTTGTAACAAAACACTTTTGACTTATCTGCACAACCAACTTTGCACGATATTTTGTGCAGGTAAGTTAAAAATGCAGTTAACCTTAAAGCACTTACCTGCACGTTGATGCTGGTAAGTGCATTTACTGTTTCCTGCCTAAAAAAGCTGCTAACGGCAAATAATTTACATGAAGCTTTATGATTTTTCGTCTAAAAATAACGACAGGTAAGTTAAAAATGCAGTTAACCTTAAAGCACTTACCTGCACGTTGATGCTGGTAAGTGCATTTACTGTTTCCTGCCTAAAAAAGCTGCTAACGGCAAATAATTTACGAAGCTTTATGATTTTTCGTCTAAAAATAACGACAAATTTGCTATTTTAGCTACTTTTAAAATTATTAAGAAGTTTACAATATAATTTTTTATTCAAAATCGTATTTTTCATCTTTTGTTTTGATTAAATTTTATATTAGGCAGCTAAATGAAATTTTACTTTTTCCAAAAGTATTATGCACTTATCTTAAATATGCAGATATAAACAATGCACTTAAATTAACGATTTTATAAGGAGTTTGGTCAATAAATATACAAATCACAAGTTTTGTGCACTTATATGCAAAGTGCTCTTAAGTGAAAGGCAGGTAAGTCAAAACTACTGTATTCGTTTAGGCCCCGATTACCGTTTACAACAGTTGTATTTTAGTGTTGTAAACGGTAATAGGGGCCTCAATTTATGTATAGTGATAACTCAGTATTCACTTTTGCAAAATAATAAATACATATCGAGCCCTTAGCGCCAAATTGTCGTAAGCGACAGTTTTAAAATTTGTGTTTTATTGAAGAAATTACAATTTTATGGACCGACTGATGTTTTAGCGTTCTCAGAATATCAAAATTGTTAATAACATCAAAAATATAGGGGGTAAGATTTTATCGTAAGTCAATGTTTATATTTTACAGTAAACAAATTTTATCGTGAGCGACACACAGTGGTATAGAAAAACAAGTAAGAGTGCTATATTCGGCTGTGCCGAATCTTATATACCCTTCACCAAATTATACTTCAAAATTTTAAATATTTTTAGGTAAACAAAATTTAATTTTTTTTTCATTTGCTTTTTTAATTTTTTGAAAAAAAAAATTTTCGATTGTTTAAATTTGTTTTTAAATTTTAAAATTTTTTTTTTTTTAAATTTTAAATTTTTTTTTTTTTAATTTTAAATTTAATTATATATACTTTATAGGGTCGGAAATGAAAAATGTAGAAATTACAAACGGAATGACAAACTTATATATACCCTTCTCACGAAGGTGAAGGGTATAAAAAGAGGGAAATAAATCTGTAACTTCTAAATCGTTAGATTGGTTTGAATGAAATTTCACATGCGCAAAGAAGAAGTGTTGTCGAGTTTAAGTTTTGAACGTGGACCTCATGGGCCCACCAGGGGCGCGACCAAGGGCCCTCAAAGTAGGACACCTCGGGTATGTTACATTTTTAAAACGATATTATGCAAAAATTCAATATATAAAATTTTTTGTCATATTTTTCTATAAAGTATTCCATGAATTTTTAATTGTCAAAAGTTATAAATATTTTTGAAAAATAGCTTGAACGAAATTATATTATATCGCATCTTAACATTTTTAATTCTATGTATAAATTTCAAAATAATCAAAAAATCCTTCTCCTGTAAAATTTGTGTTTTGTCGTTTACGATAATTTGGCGCTAAGGGCTCGATATGTATGTCATTTGAATGGCATTCATGCACATCTCTGGTTACATTATTATTTGGTGAGAATGTAAGTAAAATGAGAGAATTGCTAATAAATAACGGTGCTTATTTTTAGCTAATATCCAGGCGAATTCATACAAGGTGCTATCGGTTCTACAAATACATCAATTGGTCTTAACAAATGTCAAAAAACAAAAATTAAACAAATATGTATGTATGTAGTCATAAGCGTAGCTAGACTATTATTCTGGGGTGGGCAAGTGCCCTTCCCAAACAGTAAAAATAAAAAAAAAATATTTTTTATTAAAACAAAACTAGGTTAGGTTCCATGGGTAGCCACTCTTCAAGCAGCTCACTTGGGTCCATTAAGAAAACTGATCCCATTGTGATACCCAAGGGGTAAACGTCTGTGTATTAATTATACGTCCATCGTTTCCAGGATAAACCAACCAGATTCTCTGATGAAAGAGTAGATTAGTCTAAGACTCAATCCTGATAGCTCATCTAAGCATGATAAGAATGGTAATCCGAGGATGCGTTCCCTCAGGTTTATCAGAGCCGGGCATTGGCAGAATAGGTGGGACACCGTCTCCTCCTCTTCTTCATTGTGACAGCTCCTACAGTAGTCATTGTACCGTAGGCCCAATCTCCTAGCATGTGTCCCAATTATACAGTGTCCTGTAATGAATGAAACAATTAGCCTTATTTGCTCACGACGAAATTCTATAAGTAGATTCGTCCTGTTGGCATCATATACGGGCCAAGTAGACCTCGTTATAACACAGGAAGACTCATTGGTCCACCTGTTTTGTGCAGATTCATATAGTATCTGCTGAACAGCCATCTTGCAATTAGCAAGGGAAATACCAGAAAAGGGATCGATCTCTTCATCATCCATCATCGCCCCCCTTTTGGCCAGTTCGTCTGCTATACAATTACCCTGATTTCCATCGTGACCAGGGACCCATATAAGCGTTATCCTAGAATGTCTCGCTATCTCATTAAGGGATACCCGGCATTCCTCGGTTAACCTAGATGTCGTGAAGACACCCGCTATTCCGTTAACGGCAGCCTTGCTGTCAGTAAATATACATATATCACCAGATATTCGATAAAACCTCAGCCAGTTGGATGCACGTTTAATGGCCGTAACTTCCGCTTGGAGAGCCGTACAGAAGTAAGGTAGCCTGAAGTAGGATTTAATCCCATAGTTATCAATGAAGAAACCACCACCGACCCTGCAGCCCCTTTTTGAGCCATCGGTGTATATCCTTAAGACATTGTCAGGGGGAAAGAGTCCGCGCTGCCATAAATCCCTATTCGGAATCAAAAAATGGAACTGCCTATCGAAAAAAGGTTTTGCGATGCAGTAATCGACATTACTATGTAAGTGCCCATAATAATTCAGTATCTTAGAGTGCCCATAGTCTTTTCCAGACCACGAACATCCAGCCTTCAGTCTCACAGCAGAGTTGAGAGCCATTTGTATCACCATCAAATCAACTGGTAACCAGTTTAGGATAGTAAAAAGTGTCCTTATAGCGCCTGTAATCAGTATCGCGATAGTCCTAAGAACTCGTTCCACAGCCTTCCGGTGAGTAGCATTATCCAATGCATGCCACCACACCACCACTCCATAGAACAAGATGGGTTTAACAACTGCTTTGAAGATCCAATTGATACCCTTCGGCATAATACCCCAGTTTGTACCAATTGCCCTTTTACAGGAATAAATGGCCACATATGCCTTGTTAATCCTGTTTTGAATGTTCAAATTCCAGGATAGCCTTTTATCTAGAATAATGCCAAGGTACATTGCATTATCTCTGATCTCGAGACTGATTCCATTCAGTCTAGGTGGTCTAAAGTCATCGATCTTATACCTCCTAGCGAAGAGAACCAATTCCGTTTTCTGTGGGTTCACACTAAGTCCACTCAAAATACTCCACTCACTCAGTGTACTTAATGCTGATTCCATACAACTAGATATTGTATCCAGAAATTTACCAGATATAAAAACTGCAACATCATCAGCATATGCGACTGTCTTGATCCTTCTGCTGTCCATCCTGACCAGCAGGGTATTCATAGCCAGGTTCCACAGAAGTGGAGATAATCCACCACCCTGTGGGGTTCCACGATTGGCCACTTTTGAAACACTTGTACCACCTAGGGTAGCACATATGACTCTATAACCGATTATCGTTCCGACTAACCGGCGAACACCAATATCAATCCCCAGTTCTTGCATCGCAGATAGGATGGCGTCAGGCCTGACATTGTTAAAAGCTCCTTCAATATCAAGGAAGGCAACAAGTGAATACTCCTTATTTGATAGCGACTCTTCAATGGAGCCAACTAACGAGTGTAGAGCTGTTTCCACAGATCTGCCCTTAGTGTAGGCATGTTGGGATTTAGAGATGAGTTCATTCGGAATGGTCATTCTAAGGTATACATCAATCACCCTTTCTAGGGTTTTCAGCAAAAAGGATGCGAGACTAATTGGTCTGTAGTCCTTTGGTTTAGTATGAGTCGCCTTACCTCCTTTAGGAATGAAGACTACTCTACACCTCGTCCACCATGTAGGGATATAGGTCCATCTAATACACGCTGTGTATATATTAGTGAGCCATGGTACAACTATTTCTTCGTTCTTCTGAAGATCTGCAGGAATAATGCCATCCGGACCAGGAGATTTAAACGGGTCGAAGCTTTTGATTGCCCACTGGATTCTTTCCCTGTTCATCGGAACAGAGTTATCACACGGAGCGACAGAATCGGTAGCCCTAGTCACAGTCGCATCATCGACTGGGAGGCAGCCTGGAAAATGAGTGTCCAGAAGGACCTCAAGTGTTTCCTTACTATTCAGAGTCCATCTACCACAAGGTTTCTGGATATAGCTTGGTACAACCGGTGAGGTTGATAAGATTTTACGTAATCGGTTAGTCTCAGAGGATCCTTCCACGCCACTACAGAAGTCCCTCCAGGCTTTCCTTTTCGCGTTCCTCGTAAGGTTCTTAAAGTGATTCACAGAGGACTTATATGCCGGCCAGTTACCCAGTCTCTTTGCCTCGTTGAACAGTTTATGACACGTCCTTCTGGCGTGTGCAATCTCAGGATTCCACCAGGGAGGTTTATTCCTACCCCTGCGGATGTTCGGCTTGCAGGCCAAATTAGTAGCTGATTGGAACGCTTCTGTAAGTGTCTCAACTGCTACCTCAATATCTTCCATACTTTCAATGGGGGGCGGGTTTGATAAAGACCGGGAGAGTATATCACACTGCATCTCCCAATTGGTCTTTCTCCTATTTAGAATGATGTTATCACTCCTATACGTTACACTAATATTGAAATCAATATATTGGTGATCAGAAAAAGAGCAGTTTTCAGAGACAGCCCAATTATTAATCATGATGTGGTGCTCAGCACTCACAAGTGTTAAGTCAAGAACCTCCCTTCTATTCGAAACAATGAAGGTAGGTTCTGAACCTCTATTTACTACTTCCAAACTACTATTAAGTATGAAACTGAAAAGACTCTCACCTCTTGTGTTGGTGTCGCTGCTACCCCATATAATGTGGTGCGAGTTAGCCATATAGCTGGATATCAACCATAACAAACAGCCTTCATTAGTTTCCCATGAGACTGCTACTGTATCTTCATTGCTGTAATCAGACAAAATGAAGATATTCAAAGAGCTTTTAGCCAGTATACAGGATCTAATTTTACCTGCGCCTTTAGCGTAGTAGAGCTTATAGCCCTTCAAACATAGTCCACGGATACGATCCTGATGGAACCAAGGTTCCTGGACCATGACTAGCTCCTCCCCGTTCTAAGCAATTCGGAGGAGCAGTGCAGCGGATGCTGCTTTAGAGTGGTGAATGTTTATCTGTGTCACCCTCACCATGCTCCATTTTAACAACGGTAACGTCGGCGTCCTCCTGGTCAGAGTTCAGGAGGGCATCTTCGTCCACCGCCTCATCCATCCGTTCAAAGAAGGTACCAACTAGTTCGGAAACTGAGTTGGTATCTTCAATGTCGGTTGGATCGACGGCTTCATTGCAATCCATGCCCTCTTCCGAGAGCATGGGCTTAATATCACCTGAGGATGTATCGCTTTTGTTGTCGCTACGGTAGGCACGTAGGACGATCGTACCAAATCCATAGTAGACCTTCCCTTGTGCCTTCCTTAGCGGCCCCAAAGAGTCCTTATTCAGGACAACGATCGCCTTTCTTGAAGACCCCTCAGCGTCCGTAACCTTAACAACTTTCCAATCTTGAGTTGGAAGCTGTGGGTTACAGCACTGAAGGATCTCCAAGATCTCCTCCGGGCTAGATGGCTCAGCTGGAATTTTAGCTATGGATCTAGACTTTCGGGGTATCTCACTCACAGATACCACGTCAAGCCTAGACCCCGGCCAAACCTCACCCAGTGATGCAACGGCAGTCTTTAGTAGCAACGCTGAGCGTTCATCTACGCAAGACATAAGTTTTACGTGACCCTGGTACCAACCAGCATCATCGCATTGTGGAGGAGTGCCTGGGTTCTCTTTGAGAACTTTCCAAAACACCCCTACCAGTTTTTGCTTCACCATATCCCAATTCAATTGAGATATGGATCCGTCATTGCCACTCCGGTCGATAACCGCCCTGACAAGATTGTCTTTGACAATCTCGCTAAAGGACTTGGCTAACGACCTTTGTGTCGCTTTGGGCCTTTTAGGTCCCGGTTGCTGGCTCTTGGCCGCTGAATCCTCCTCTGAACGTTGCCGTTTAGGCCCCGCTGGTAGTTCAGCAGAAGGAGGAGCGGTCTTGAGACCAGCAATATGGGCTTTCGCCCAGGAGAGCGAAGCTTGTTGCTCCTTAGTGAGTTCCTCAGCTTTTTTTAGAGCCGAGTGCCTCAATGAAACGATAAGCGGAACGCCTAGTGGTAGCAGCCCTTCTAGCAGGGTTTTTATGCCTGGGATTCGATTCGGAGCCGGAGTTGGCCAGGGGTGATGCGTCTTCAGGACAGGAGGATTCCTTCACTAGACCTGATCGCACAATTGGCATGTGGGAGGCATCATCCCCCTTAGAGGCACCCGAGACAGGGGGTTTAGCCGCCATGACGACTTGGGCTTTAGCGGCTTTGGAGGAGTGCCTGGGTTCTCTTTGAGAACTTTCCAAAACACCCCTACCAGTTTTTGCTTCACCATATCCCAATTCAATTGCGATATGGATCCGTCATTGCCACTCCGGTCGATAACCGCCCTGACAAGATTGTCTTTGACAATCTCGCCAAAGGGCTTGGCTAACGACCTTTGTGTCGCTATGGGCCTTTTAGGTCCCGGTTGCTGGCTCTTGGCCGCTGAATCCTCCTCTGAACGTTGCCGTTTAGGCCCCGCTGGTAGTTCAGCAGAAGGAGGAGCGGTTTTGAGACCAGCAATATGGGCTTTCGCCCAGGAGAGAGAAGCTTGTTGCTCCTTAGTGAGTTCCTCAGCTTTTTTTAGAGCCGAGTGCCTCAATGAAACGATAAGCTGAACGCCTAGTGGTAGCAGCCCTTCTAGCAGGGTTTTTATGCCTGGGATTCGATTCGGAGCCGGAGTTGGTCAGGGGTGATGCGTCTTCAGGACAGGAGGATTCCTTCACTAGACCTGATCGCACAATTGGCATGTGGGAGGCATCATCCCCCTTAGAGGCACCCGAGACAGGGTGTTTAGCCGCCTTGACGACTTGGGCTTTAGCGGCTTTGGAGGTACTAGGAGAGAAATCCAGAGGTACCTAGCCACTTAGGTCACTACCACCTATTGTATCAAATTTTTTACATTCAGCCAACCTGGGTGTACCAGATCGAAATGGCTTGTTGGAACATCTGATAGCCGCCCCAAAGGAGAACAGATGCTATCAGACAGAGGGGAGGGTAGTTCTTAGTGTCATGCTCACCGCGTGCCCTTCTGGAATGGGAGACCCTACCGGAGACAGCCAACTCAAGTTAAACTGTCCCCTCCAGCATGACCAACACAGATCATCGCATTTAAGCCTCTACATCGCGTCAAGATGACTACCCATCGTAGAGGAAAACAAAACTAAAATATCACAAAAATTCAGTTTGCTAACATATTTTGCAATATTTAAAACTGCTAATTTATTTTATAAAATATTTTTACAATTTTTTTTATATTTAAATGGGGTTTTTTTAATTTTCCTCTTGATCTAAACTGATATTTGTTCCTTATTATATTAGATAGACAAAATACTATTTTTGAGTTGAAAAGATGTATTTAAATCTCTCTATATTTAAAAATGGAATATTGTATACATATATACAGTAGTTTTGACTTACCTGCCTTTCACTTAAGAGCATTTTGCATATAAGTGCACAAAACTTGTGTTTTGTATATTTATTTACCAAACTCCATATAAATTCGTTAATTTATGTGCATTGTTCATACCTGCATATTTAAGATAAGTGCAAATACTTTTGGAAGCTAACACTGGTTTTCATGAAAAAAATTTAATTTAGCTGCCTAATACAAAATTAAATCAAAACAAATAAGAAAAATACGATTTTGAATGAAAAAATATGTTGTACACTTCTTAATAATTTTAAAAGTAGCTAAAATATCAATTTGACGTTATTTTTAGACGGAAAAATCACAAAGCTTCATGTAAATTATTTGCCGTTAGCTGCTTTTTTGGGCAGTAAACTGTAAATGCACTTACCAGCATCAATGAACAGGTAAGTGCATTGAGGTTAACTGCATTTTTAACTTACCTGCACAAAATATCGTGCAAAGTTGATTGTGCAGGTAAGTCAAAATTACTGTATTAGAGTGTCCCTTAGAATTAAATTTTTTGAAATGTTGAAACGGTACCCCCTGAAAACTTTCGTAATGACCTAAAATATCACCAAAAATTGTTTAGCTTGTTCTAAGAAGGGCAACCCGTACCGACTTTCGATTTGGTTTTATGGTGCATTTACAAGGGGAAAAATGCATTTTTTGCAGTTTTTTTTTAAATTTAGCTATTAAGCAATTATTTTTGCAATTTAATTTAAAAGAATCGAAATGTGTACGTAATTGTCGTTCTAATGAGATATAAAAGACAAAAATTGGTAAAAAAAAAATGTTAAAGTTATTGAAAAATCGCCAGGCCATTAACGTGTCTCAGGCCACTAGAACAAGAAATGTAGGAACAAAATTAACATATTTTGAGAAATATTAAAATAAGAGCTTATTTTTATAAATATATACATATTTACTTGTATATGAGTTTTTATCTTCATAGGATACAGTTAACTTATTCGATAACTTATTCCAAAAAAAATATATATTTTTAACGGCAGTTTTTAAAATTTTTTTTAAAAAAATTTCAGAATTTTTTGATCATCACATGCGGATTTATTGACAGCAAAGTAGGGAATAAAAATGTCATTCCAATTCATTAAAGGTTAACAAAAGTAAGACTAAAGCCATGATGTTTGGTCCTACTAACCGTTTCTTTTCTAATTTAGATGTGTTCTTAGGTGATGATTCTATACAATTTGTTGAACATCATAAATGTTTGGGTGTGGTTCCAGACTCTAAACTCTCCTTCAAGAATCATATTGACACTGTGTCGGGTAGAATTTGGGGTTTGTTCGTTGTAACCACTGTGCCAAATGCAGCGACAGAAGCTGCAGAGCGATTCTTGTTTTCGACTGCGTTTTAATATGTTTGTCGATGTGTATATTGATATCAGCATTCTTCTACGCACTTTGTTTTCGACTGCATATCAATATGTTTGTCGATGTGTATATTGATATGTGTAGTCTTCTACGCACTTTTGAAGCTAATTGCTTATTAATATTTTACAACAAAAAAATTTGAACAAATTATTAATATTCATAATTGTAACGGTGCAAGCTTGATAATGATGTTAATAATCTTAATTATGAAGTTGTTTTGTCGCTTTTGGTTTCTACATTAAACAAGAATTTTTGGTTTTTATATTTTTTAGTTGCATATCATCAGTCTAATAAATAAGTTTGAAAATAAATAAAGATTTTTGTTTTATTTCAAATAATAGCCTGTGAAAAAGCTTACAGGCTCAAACATTGGTGACCCCGACGTGATGATTCAAATAGTTGTGGTTTAAATCAATTCGGATTTATAACCAAATTCAATACTTTCGTTTTCGATAAAATACACCATGCCTGATAAAAATGGATCGACTTCAGGAAATGGGGGAAATGATGTCTCCAAATATTCAACTACAGTATCGTCGATTAGCAAGCAGTTGGCTGATCTTAATACTCGCTTAACTACAGATGAAGTAAATAGCTTGGATGACGTTGATCTGTCTGTGCGCCTTGACTACATTGAAAGTCTGCATTCCCACTTCGAACAGGCTATTTCGAATTTGGAAGAAAAATGTGAAGGTGATATTGATAGCAACATACGTTTAAACTTCATGACATCATATTTCGAAGTTAAGGCAAGAATAAAGCGGAAAATTAATGCCAGTGGTTACTCCCGATCTGCGCCTCACTCCTCTACGATTCGTCAGTTTTCGTTGGATGAATCCATGAATGTTCGCAAAACTAGACTGCCTGAGTTGAAAATACCTCAGTTTAGTGGTTCATACACAGAATGGCCTGACTTTTTCGCAATGTTTACAACAGTAATAGCAAACGATATGGACTTAAGTAAAATAGAGAAGTTCCAACATTTGCGTGCGTGTTTAATGGGAGCTGCTCTGGATACCATATCATCTTTAGATCCTACCGACGCTAATTATGATAAGGCTATTGAATTATTAAAGAATCGTTTTGATAACAAATTAATTAATTTTCAGGCACACATTAAGGAGATTTTCGGAATGAATGGTGTCGATAAGAATTCAGCGTCAAGTCTACGGCAATTAAGCGATAAACTCAACGCTCATATGAGAGCTCTTGAAACAATTTGTACTAGGGAGCAAATTGCCGACGGCCTTATAATATATATAGTTAACTCAAAGCTTGACACACAATCACAAAAAAAATGGGAAGAAGGGTTGCAAAGTGAGCAGTTGCCATCGTGGCCTTCTATGGCATCATTCCTCGAACGCAGATGTCGTATGCTTGAAAATCTTGAAAGTTCTATGGTAACAAAAAAGGCAAATCAACAGGTGTGCAAGAAATTTAGTAGTTATGGGCGAAATGTTCTCGTTGCCTCCAGCGCAACGACTCCAATCTGTAATTTTTGTGATGCAAAAGACCATTACATAACCAATTGCTCTCGCTTTGCAAATCTTTCGCCCATGTTACGTTTTAAAGAAGCTAAAAGATTAAATCTATGTCTTAATTGTTTGAGAAAAGGCCACCGGCTATGGAAATGTAAATCTGGAAACTGTCGTTATTGCTCAATGAAACATCACTCATTGCTTCATATGGACAATAACAGTGCACAACAGTCTGAGGGTCCACGCATACTCAAGAACGAGTCGCAAGAAAACACAAACGTAGATCTAGTATCATCACAAATTCAATCGACTCTCGTTTCTTCTTTAGCGTCCAATGTCACACCTGAAGCCCTGCAAACACCAAATGGTAATAATGTGTTTTTAGCTACGGCCATAATTTTAGTAAAAAACAAATTTGGCGTCTTTATACCTTGTCGAGCAATTTTTGATTCTGCATCGCAACTGAATTTTATTACTAGTCGTTTTGCAAAACAGTTACAGCTAAAGGTTAAGCAATCATGTGTATCAATTTCTGGCATAGGCGATGGAAATTTTATAGCAGACAAGTCAGCTAATGTTATGATCAAATCGTGTCACGTGATTATTGTCTTTCGTTTGCTGCTGTTGTTATACCCACAATAACTGAATATCAACCAAATACAAAATTCGACGTAAATCAGCTCAAAATACCTGCTAATATAAAAATGGCGGATCCAGATTTTTATAAACGTGGCCGCATAGACATTTTAATTGGAGCTAGCTTGTTTTTCGACCTCATGAGCGTAGGTCAACTTCGATTTGGAAATAACTTGCCATTACTACAAAAAACTCGACTTGGATGGGTAGTTTCTGGTGGTGGTACTACTCTATCAAATTCTTTTTCGTTAGCAACAGTATATACAGATCGCCATGAAACAAAAAATGAATTATTAGTTGATGTTGTCAAAAGCTTTTGGGAGATTGAAAATAACTTTGAAAATAATACAAAACTTTCAACAGATGATGAATTTTGTGAGCATTATTTCAAAAAAAATATAATTAGACTCGAATCTGGCGAATATTCTATTAGTCTACCGAAAAAACTGAATGTTCACGAACTTGGAGATTCATACGTATTTGCTCGTAGACGTTTTTTAGCCCTTGAGAATAAATTGAGTAAGCATCCAGATATTAAGAAACAGTACACAGCCTTTATGAATGAGTACGCTAATTTAAAACACATGTCTCTGGTCTCAAACATTCCCAAGCAAATTAAAGTTAATTTTCTGCCCCACCACTGTGTACACAAAGAAGATAGCACAACAACAAAGCTAAGAGTTGTGTTCGACGGTTCCGCCAAAACAACTACAGGCTTATCACTTAACGACATTCTTTACTCGGGACCAACAATACAGCCTAAATTATTTAATACATTACTTCGATTTCGTTTCTTTAAAATAGCTTTGAGCGGAGACATTTGCAAAATGTACCGCTGTGTTCGTGTTTCACACCCAGATAATTTTCTTCAGTGCGTACTGTGGCGAAATAGCCCTGATGAAGATATACAAATTTACAAATTAGATACTATCACATACGGCACTAAGCCTGCTGCATTCCTTGCAATTCGTTCAATGCATCAACTCACTATGGATGAAGAAAAAACTTTTCCTATTGGCGCTAATATTGTGAGACAAGACTTTTACGTCGATGACTTGATATCCGGTGGAAATTCTGTTGAGTATGTTATTGAAATTCGAGATCAAGTAACTAAGCTGCTAAAACTAGGAAATTTCGATATTCGCAAATGGTGCTCAAATGATGTATCTGTCATAAAAGATATACCGTTCTCTGATCGTGAAAAATTTCTGAAAATACAAGATGGTACCGACATTGCTAAAACTTTAGGAATTTCATGGGATCCAAATACTGATACATTCATATTTACACTTTCCCATGTTGTGGATATTAAAACTATTTCAAAGCGAACTGTTCTATCGTCGATTGCACGGTTTTACGACCCTTTGGGCCTAATTGGACCAGTTATTACTAAAGCAAAGATTTTTATGCAAAATTTGTGGAAGTGCAAACTGGACTGGGATGAAAGCCTGCCTCAAAATTTATATTCGAATTGGAAGCAATTTATATCAACATTTTCTCTAGTACACAAATTTATATTTCCTCGATTTGTTTCCATTCCAGATTCCGCTGTTCAAATACACGCATTTTGTGATGCCAGTCTATCTGCATACGGTGCCTGCATTTATGTGAGATCGGAATCATGTGGAGAAATTAAAGTCAATTTATTGTGTTCAAAATCGAGAGTAGCACCATTGAAGGTTCTCACCGTTCCTAAGCTTGAGTTGTCTTCTGCATTGCTGTTGGCAGAGCTTTTAAATGGAATTAAAAATACACTCAAAAACAAATACGAATATCATTGCTGGTCTGATTCGATGGTTGTTTTATCGTGGTTACGGGAAGAGTCGTATACAAAATTTAACTAATAATATGTTGTGGCATCACGTTCCAACCGCATTAAACCCTGCGGATATTTTATCAAGAGGGGCATCTCCAGAGGAGCTTCTTAATTCAAATCTTTGGAAGGAAGGTCCAGATTTTTTATATAAAGGAGCAGAATTCTGGCCAAAGTCAATCAATTTTATAACGGAACTTCCTGAGCGTCGTCGAGTCATTTTAATCGCATTATCCGCCACTGATTTTTCGTTAAATTGCAAATATCACAATTCTTTTCCTAAAATTCAACGCATTTTTGCATATGCCTCAAGATTTTTAAATTTTAAAAAGGCCGTTAAATGCAATGGAGAGTTGACACCACAAGAAATAAAAATGGGTACTCATATTTTGATTCGCAATATACAATTTATACATTTTGCAAACGAATATAAAGTCTTACAAAGAAATGAAAATGTAACTCCATCTAGTAAATTACATTCATTAACGCCCTTTATGGATTCAGAAGGTTTGATTAGAGTTGGCGGCCGGTTGCAATACTCATTTTTAAATTTCGAAGCTCGACACCCAATAATTTTGCCGAAACGCCATCCCGTTACGAACGCTCTAATTTTGTATTATCATCAACAACTATTACATGCCGGCCCACAGTGTTTGCTAGCTAACATTCGACAGCAATATTGGCCTATTGGAAAAACAGTAAGTTCAATCATTAGCAAATGTATTAAATGTTTTCGCTTAAAACCTAAAATTGCTCAGCATATAATGGGTAGTTTACCAGCGGATCGTGTGCAGCCAAATAGAGCATTTTATACAACGGGTATAGATTTTTGTGGCCCATTTTACTACAAGTCTGAAATACGAAGTCGGCCTCCATCGAAATGCTACGTATGCATCTTTATTTGCTTTTGCACAAAGGCAACCCATTTAGAGTTGGTGCCGGATTTGTCGACGCCTTCGTTTTTAGCAGCTCTAAAACGTTTCAGCTCAATTCGCGGCAAACCAAAAACAATATGGTCGGATAACGCGACTAATTTTGTTGGCGCTAACAATGAATTAGCAGAGTTGCGCAAGCTGTTCTTTGACCAAACTCATATGCAGCAAATACACCAACAATGTCTAGAAGATGGAATAAATTGGAAGTTCATACCGCCAAGATCGCCACATTTTGGTGGTCTTTGGGAGGCTGCGGTTAAGGCAGCTAAATTTCATTTTTACCGAACTGTGGGGTTATCAATTTTAACATTCGACGAATTGCGAACTTTTGTGTGTCAAATATCGGCCATTCTAAACTCAAGACCTCTATTTCCAATAACAGAAAATCCAGATGATCTCGAAGTTTTAACCCCAGCTCATTTTTTAGTAGGCTCAACATTAACAACAATTTTGGAACCCGATTTAACTGAACTAAATATAAATCACTTAAACCGTTGGCAAAGAGTGTGCTACATGCAGCAAGTTTTTTGGAAGAAGTGGAGTAGTGCATATTTAACAATATTACAAGAGCGGTCAAAATGGAGTTCTGCAAATGCCAACCTCACTAAAGGAACTATGGTCCTCGTCAAAGACGAAAATATTCCACCCTTAAAATGGCAATTAGGTCGTATAGTGGACGTGGTCCCAGGGAAGGATGGTGTAGTACGAGTGGTTCTAGTCAAAACAAGCAACAATATATTTCGTCGAGCTGTTTCCAAGTTAGGTTGGTCCCAGGGAAGGATGGTGTAGTACGAGTGGTTCTAGTCAAAACAAGCAACAATATATTTCGTCGAGCTGTTTCCAAGTTAGCAGTACTGCCTATTGAAGATAATAAGGTTGAAAGTCATAACCTTTCAACGGGGGGAGGATGTTCGTTGTAACCACTGTGCCAAATGCAGCGACAGAAGCTGCAGAGCGATTCTTGTTTTCGACTGCGTTTTAATATGTTTGTCGATGTGTATATTGATATCAGCATTCTTCTACGCACTTTGTTTTCGACTGCATATCAATATGTTTGTCGATGTGTATATTGATATGTGTAGTCTTCTACGCACTTTTGAAGCTAATTGCTTATTAATATTTTACAACAAAAAAATTTGAACAAATTATTAATATTCATAATTGTAACGGTGCAAGCTTGATAATGATGTTAATAATCTTAATTATGAAGTTGTTTTGTCGCTTTTGGTTTCTACATTAAACAAGAATTTTTGGTTTTTATATTTTTTAGTTGCATATCATCAGTCTAATAAATAAGTTTGAAAATAAATAAAGATTTTTGTTTTATTTCAAATAATAGCCTGTGAAAAAGCTTACAGGCTCAAACAGGGTTCTTTACGTAAGATTTATCGTACTAATCTATTTTTATCTAAGGATGTGAGAACAAAATTTGCACACGCGATTCTGATGCCACAGATTCTTTACTGTTTTGAAGTTGTATCCGGGAATATCGGGTTGTGTCTTATTAGATTGAAGCGCTTGGTTAATTCGATAGTTAGATTTGCTTTTAACATTCGACTTAGAGAACATATTTCCGAGTCTGTGAAATGCTTTCTTGGTTGTTCTTTTAATGAATTTGTAAAGTTTCGTAATTTGCTAAAGTTTTATAAAATTATGAAAACTGGTAGACCTTCTGTTATATGCGATGCATTTAAATCTTTTTTCAGTAGGTCTTTCGTTGTTAGGATCACAGGTTATTGGAATAGTCTGCCATTAGAGTTGCGTGTTTCACGCACTCTAATGTTTTCAAAGTAAAACTTTTACAATATTTTTCAGACCCTTTGTGATCTCCTCAATTAATATTGTTCTTGTTTTCGTTATCCCTAACTGGACCGTATTTCATTTGTCTCTTTTTTTTCTATTAAATCTTGACATACTTATCTATACATTTTTATCACGGCTGGGGAGCCCATTTGAAAGTATTGTAACATGAAATTTATTGAATATTTAAACCTTGTTTTTATACTTAGGTTTATTGTATTACTATGTAATATTATTTTGGCCAAATTGGCTTTTTATTACTGAATAAAATAAAAATAAATAAATAAAAATGTGAAAAGGGTATGTCAATACCTCCTATAGTTTTTTCCCATCGTAAATGCACCTCACGGCACGGGTTGCCCTTCTTAGAATAAGCTAAACATTTTTTTGGTGGTATTTTAAGTCATTACGAAAGTTTTCAGGGGGTACCGTTTGAACATTTCAAAAAATGTAATTCTGAGGGACACTCTAGCCTTTGTGCTAATATTATTATAAATAATGAATTGAATTGAAACAAGTAAGAGTGCTATATTCGGCAATGCCGAATCTTATATACCCTTCACCTTTGTTGTGGATGCATTATTATTTTTTATAATTAGTATATATGTATGTACATTGACCACTTTCAGCGTACAGCATCCTAAATTTATCAAGAACATAAAAAACAACAACGCCAAACGAAACAAAACACCAAAAGAAAAAACAAAAACAAAATACGCAAGCCAATGAAACCTACACACACACATCCAAACATACGTTTAATTGTATAAAAAACAACAACGCTAAAAGAAACAAAACACAAAAGAAAAACAAAATGCGCAAAGCATGCACATCCAAACATACGATTTGTTGCTGTTTTGTAAAAAAAAACCAACACACAACCAAACAAACGTTTAGTTGTATAAAAAACAACAACAACGCCAAAAGAAACAAAACACAAAAAAAACAAGTAAGAGTGCTATATTCGGCTGTGCCGAATCTTAAATACCCTTCACCAAATTATACTTCAAAATTTTAAATATTTTTAGGTAAACAAAATTTAATTTTTTTTCCAGTTGTTTTTTGAATTTTTTGGAAAAAAACATTTTTCGATTGTTATTTAAATTTTTTTTTTTTTAAATTTAAAATGTTTTTTTTTTTAAATTTAAATTTTTTTTTTTTTAAATTTTAAAAAAAATGTTTTTTTTTTTAATTTTAAAATTTTTTTTTTTTAAATTTTAAAATTTTTTTTTTTTAAATTTTAAAAAATTTTTTTTTTTTGTTTTTTAATTTTTTTTTTTGTAAAAAAAAATCTGGTTCAAAATTTTTTTCCCGATTTTGACCCATTGTAGGTCCAACTTTCTATGGTCTTATATACGTCGTTGCAAATGTCTTTGAAATATCTATCATTAGATATCCATATTGTCTATATTAATGTTTTAGTAATCCAGATATAGGTAAAAAATAGGTCAAAAATCGAGGTTGTCTTGGTTTTTTCCTCATATCTCAGCCATTTGTGGACCGATTTTGCTGATTTTAAATAGCAAAATTCTCGAAAGCATGTCTGACAGAATTATTGAAGATTTGGATCCCGAAGATATCTGGGGTCTTCAGAAAACTGATTTCAACAGACAGACAGACAGACAGACAGACGGACATGGCTTAATCGACTCCGCTATCTATAAGGATCCAGAATATATATACTTTATAGGGTCGGAAATGAAAAATGTAGAAATTACAAACGGAATGACAAACTTATATATACCCTTCTCACGAAGGTGAAGGGTATAACAAAATACGCAAAGCATGCACATCCAAAAACATACGTTTTGTTGCTTTTTTGTCAAAGCATGCAATACATTGTGTTTTTTGGTGAAATTTTCAGAGGTTGTCTCGGATTTTTGCTCATATCTCCGTTATTTATGGACGGATTTTGCTGATTTTAAATAGCAAAATTCTCGAAAGTATGTCTGACAGAATTGTTGAAAATTTGGATCCCGGAGATATCTGGGGCCTTCAGAAAATTGATTTCAACAGACAGACAGACGGACATGGCTTAATCGACTCCGCTATCTATAAGGATCCAGAATATATATACTTTATAGGGTCGGAAATGAAAAATGTAGAAATTACAACCGGAATGACAAACTTATATATACCCTTCTCACGAAGCTGAAGGGTATAAAAGCTGCTAAATTTGAAAATCGTTCCTGAAGCACTGCACAACGTAACCATTGTTTTATTTTACGCATAGCTGATAAACTTCTTTCGCAACTAGCAAAAATAATAGTAATGCATAATGCCTCTATGATAAAAATGTTTGCGCTGATGATATGTTTGAACACGAATCCACAATAACTAAGTTTAGCATTTCGGATAAACAATGAACCAAAATGGCTTGCGGATTTGACTCCTTTATTTTTGCTTGTAAAAACCAAACATTACATGTGCTCCGTTGTACGATTGGCATGTAATGTCGCTTGCTATGAGAAAATGATTTTATGGAACAAGATTTAAATTTTTATGTTTTCTTTCTAAAAATGATCAAAATGTACTATATTTTGATTATAATAAATAATAAATAATAAATAATAAATAATAAATAATAAATAATAAATAATAAATAATAAATAATAAATAATAAATAATAAATAATAAATAATAAATAATAAATAATAAATAATAAATAATAAATAATAAATAATAAATAATAAATAATAAATAATAAATAATAAATAATAAATAATAAATAATAAATAATAAATAATAAATAATAAATAATAAATAATAAATAATAAATAATAAATAATAAATAATAAATAATAAATAATAAATAATAAATAATAAATAATAAATAATAAATAATAAATAATAAATAATAAATAATAAATAATAAATAATAAATAATAAATAATAAATAATAAATAATAAATAATAAATAATAAATAATAAATAATAAATAATAAATAATAAATAATAAATAATAAATAATAAATAATAAATAATAAATAATAAATAATAAATAATAAATAATAAATAATAAATAATAAATAATAAATAATAAATAATAAATAATAAATAATAAATAATAAATAATAAATAATAAATAATAAATAATAAATAATAAATAATAAATAATAAATAATAATAATAATAAACAACAATAAATAGTTTATGATGTTGTTTGTTTTTCTTTCAAATTTGGGTTTTATTGACTCCGTTAAAAAGATTTAACATAGATGTTAACATAGTTAACAACGCCATCTAGTGGTGCATAGTTGGAACATTCGTTTTGCTCCTATCGTTAAATTGACGTTTATATTGATATTTGTTTGTCAAAAATACAATTTTGTTTGGGAATAGAAATGTTATCCTTCCAAACCGCTAAAATGTGAACGCCAACCAAGATTTCATTATGGCTTTAGAGGGAAAACTCTGCCATTTTCCTTGAGGATCGCCTATAGTCAAGTTTAAATTAAATAACAAAGTTTAAAATATACCATTTTTAAAATCATTTGTTTTTTTTAAAGTTTTGTTACATTTTTGTTCAAAAGAATAAAGGAAACTGTAAGTATTATTTGTTTAACAAAACGTTTGTTTAATTGCTTTTATTCTTTTTGAGGAATAATAAGCCTATCTTGTGTTTTCTTTTATTTATTTCATGTTAGTTTTTGTTGAGAGAAAACAACATCAGTTTCTTTGATAGGCCAGAAATTGTCCAAATTGGATTTATTTTTAATTTTGGTAAAAACCGAAATTGACAGGTGAGATTTCCTCAATAAAATAAGTTTTTCATCATAATTTGACAAACACTTTTAATCTCAAATTTATAGATTGAAAGGTGCAAATCTGTGGTTGATTTTCTACATTTGGTTGGATTTTATATAAAAGGTGCCAATTTTTCATGGTAATATTTAATACAAAGAGAATCTCTCTTCTATTTAGTGTGACAAAATCAATTTTTTTTGTTATTCTATTTAGATTGGCACCCAATTATACGTTTCTTTTGCCCTTAATTGCTAACTTTTTGTCCCAAACAACTTCTGGAGGCATTGGTATTTTCTCTGGGAGAGAGCATCTTCAGTCAGCGTCGGGATTGTGTCGTGATAGTGTTGAGTGCAAAGTAAAAAGTGTTTAAAATGTATAGAAAAGAAACCTAAATTTGAAAAAACCAAACAAATTTCTAACAAATATAATGGTAAAACCATATACATAAATTTTTTTAAAAAAAAAAAGAAAACATAATTGCTAAAACCTATAACTAATTAAAAGAATACATAAAAAGAAAAAAAAAACTGAATAACAACAACAAAATATGTGTTAACCGAAACCTTTTGATTTACACAGGTTAACAGAAATAAAAATGTTTAAAGAAATTCATAAAAAATCAAATAATTAAGAAATATAGAAAAGTGAAAAGTTTTAGAGAAGTAAAATATTATGAAATATAGAAAAATCTAAATTTTATTTGCTAAAAAAAAATATAAATAAAAGAAAATTGCAAAAAAAATATAAAAACCTAAAAAAATTTAAATGGAAAAAGAACTAATTGCCTTTGTTTAAAACAAAAAAAAAAAAGAATATCATAAAGAAAAGATTATTTATTAAAATTTTGAATATTAAAATATGTTTAAGTGTTAATTTGTTAGTGTTAATTATTTAAATTATAAGTGATTTTTGTTGTCTAGTGTAACAAAAGAATTTATTTGACTTTGTGAAAAAAAACAAGCTTGCCCTTTAATGCAATTGCAATAACATTAGTGCCCAAATCACACACATATAAATATATTTATTGTCAAAAACATATAAACACTCTCTTTAATTGGTTGAACATTTGATCTGGCAATGCCGCAAAAATAATTATAATTAAATGTTGATTTATATGTGTGATGGTTTTTTTGTTTAATGTAATGTAATTGTATTAAATGTATTTTGAAATTATATTAACTCTATTATAAAAAAATTTAAATTAGAAACATAAAAAAAAAGAAATAAGTTTAGTGCTATGTAAAAATTACAGAGAACATGAACATTTAATCCTCTCTTAAATAAGCCAACACTACATACATATTTACAGCTGTACTCATCGAAAGATCTTTCGGCGTGGGAGCATCAAGAATAATGTAAGTCTCTCTTAATGTTTGTTTTTTTAACTCTCTTTGTTCTCTGTAGTAATTTTGTTTATTAATATTTATATTTTCTTTTTATTATTTGGGGTGACCATACCAAAATTTATGTTTTTGATTTTTCTATTAAATTAATGATAATTAAAACTAAAAACTAATAAAACAATGCAAATTGAAATTAAAAATAATTAAGAATCATGTTTTTGTAAATTAATATTATTATTTTTAAATTTTAGTATGGTTACCAAATTTTATTGTAATACAAATTTTGTGTCATATTGTTGTGGGGTTATTGACCACATAGTGAACCATTAAGTCAACATACATAGATTTAAGAGTTTTTTTCTTTATTTTATTTGCTATAATTTTGTTATTGTTTTTTTTTATAAACGTAACAATTTTCATTACATATAAATTCAATTCAATATTTTTCAACATAATGTTTAAATTTTTAATTTGAAATTTTAATTTTAATAAATCAATATGATTTTGTGCTAAATTTGAAAATTTAATTGTTTTGATTTAAAAACTTTTGGTTATTTGCTGTAAAGAAATGGGATTACTAAGTGGTTTATTTTTGGATTTGGCTTTAGTAATCATGGTAGGGTGGGCAGTATATTGAGTCGAAACATCAGATTCAATCAGACTTTATAGTTTTAGAAAGTTCCTTTTTTTATATTCATTTTCATTAATATTCTTTTAATATATTGCATGCAAAATTTAAAATTTTATAGTGGCAAGATTCACACGAAGCAGCAGGCAACGAACCTCCCCTCCGACGAGCAATAAGGCTGGCTAAATGCATGCAACTCGCTTGTTTATGCTTCCACAAACATTTTTAAATTTTTAACACGTTATATGCTACAGTATAAGATTTTTGGCGCCCAACGTGGGGCTCGAACAGTAGTGAAACAATTATAATTTTAACATCTTTTTGATTTAATCTCTTTTTGATCAATGGTTTTCTGTTCGGCTCCTAATTCTCCTAATTTTTTTTCTAATTTCTTTTCTATTACCTTTATTTTCATTTTTCTAACTTAGTAACATGCAATTTAATGGATGTTATTGTCTGTTTAGCTTTTAGGCTTTCGATTTTAACCTTTATTTTCATGTTACTTCTCTTTTTCTAATTCAGTATTTTTATTATAACATTTTATACCTAATAGGAATTTAGATCCTGGACAACTGAGCTAGGTCTAACCATAGTTATATTTGTTCTAATAAATGTACCCTAATCAACTTTTGAAGGAAATAGAATAAGTTATAATACTCTATCCTCAAAAGTAAAATCTTTCTTTTCACTAAAATTATTTCCGAATATATTAAATTTTTGAACTATCTAAAGCTAAATGTTTTCATTTACAGCAAATTATAGCCATTAGTTGAAATCAAACAGTTAAAGAATAATTATATCGATTTTTTACGTAAAAATACAAAAAAAAAACTAATAAAAAAAAAAATACTATTTAATATCTATAATATATAACAATATTTTATTATTCTTATATTTTACTAATTTTTATTATTATTTATTCTCATTTTGTTTTTGCATGTTTTTATTTATTTCTGCATGTTTTTTTTATTCCCTTAATTTCATTAATTATTTATTTTTAGTTTTTGATTTTTATTGAAATTCAAATTCACTTTTTATATACTTTCTTTTAATTTTTATCTGATTTTTTTACTTTAAAATTCGGTTTTTATTTTAAACGTTTTTTTTCATTTTCGTTTAAACGAGTTTTTTTCATTTAAACTTGAATCTTGTTCATTTTTTTTTTAAATTTATTTTCAAATTTTCTTTCATAGCATTGCTATTACATTTCTAAATCATTTTTTTTTAATTTTTATTAAATTTTTCATTTTCTTACAGTTCTAAAACATATTTCATAATTTCTCATAAGATAATTTCCAATTTTAAAAGTTTGAAAATTCTACAAACAAAAGTATTGAACAAAAACAAGTAGTCTCTTTTGTTTGATGTGTTATTGCTTATACGCAGTGTAGGCATATTTGGTTTTTTGAGAGTTATATAACACTCTTGTAATAGTAACATTAAACAACTCTTGTTGTGTTAATCAACTTTTGCTAAAATTTTGTTTTCTTTTTGTGTGAGTGAGTCAATAACAGACAATTGTATATTTGTTTTGTGACTTTCCTTTTCCTGTTATATTGACAGATTTCCGTGTCCAGGAATTATAAACATAATTTAGAAACCAAAGCATTTTAAAATTCGTTTAGTATTTATTGAATTTTTCAATTTTAATAATTTTGTATTTTTTTAAACAATTCATAGCAATTCTAAATAATTGATTTCATTGCGAATTAATTTTGGTTTTTAAATTTTCAATTTTATTTTATTTTAATTTTTTTATTTTGTTTTTTTATAATGAATCCAGACAATATTACCCCTGCTGACAAGACAACTACATGTGATTTATGTCGCAGTGTAATCTTGTCTAAAACTAGCCAAATCCAAACGTGTTGTGGGCATATTTTTCACAAACCTTGTTTGTCGAAAAGTATAAAAACTAGACCATATTGTCCAATTTGCAACACTCGTATTGTTTCTGAGTCAAGCACAGATGCTACAACTGGTGTTAAGACTCGTTCTAAAGCTAGTGATTTAAATACAACCGAACCACCTGCAATTCTAAGCTCCTCGTTCAGAGAACCTTCAATGTCACAAGTAGAGATAGATTCTGTGTCAGTACAACCTGCATTAGTTCCCACCACTCAAAATACTCCCAGCTCTGGTTCACCAGCTTCTAATCCTGCTGTGTCTATCATTCAGAATGATGTTTTAAAGGAAATGATAACTAGAGTGGTTTCTGCACAACAAGCCCAACTGTTTTCGGCATTGAACAGCCAGATAGCTTCTCTTATTGAAACCAATATTTCGACAAGTCTTGCTAGGTTTAGCCCAAATGTTTTTAGTAATGCTCAAACTCAACAACAGCACTCACAACCCACACATTTAGCCAATCAAACGTCACCACATATGCAAACATTACCAGCTGTTGAGCAACAGACATTTAGGGAAATGTTAGGAATGCGACAAGAACATTCTACTGAATCTCCTTCCCAATCTCGATCTAACCATGGTAATGCAATCCCTAGACCAAACAGCAACAATCACAGATCAGCTTTGTCCTCTGACTTATATGTTCGACCAGATAAAGTTTTACAAACAATTTCAAATTGGAAAATAAAGTTCTCAGGGTCAACAAATGGTTTGTCAGTAGATAGCTTTATTTATAGAGTTGAGGCTCTAACTGCACAAACATTGTATGGGGACTTTGAGTTGTTGTGTAATAATGCTGGTTCGTTATTTGAGGGAAAGGCTACTGATTGGTTCTGGCGATTTCACCAACGAGATCCTAGAATAACCTGGCCTAAATTGTGCAAAGCGCTTAGAGAACAATACAGAGATTCTCGCACTGATATTGACTTTTTAGAATTGATAAGGGACAGGAAACAAAAACCAAACGAAACTTTTGATAGTTTCTATGAAGCCGTTAACGAGTTGGTTGATCGTTTGAAGACCCCTATAGAGGATACAACTCTAGTTGAAATCTTAAGACGTAATTTACTCCCAGATATACAACATGAAATTTTAAACACCCAGATTTACACTGTACAACATTTAAGAGATGTCTGTCGAAGAAGAGAGTTCTTCATGGCTGACATCCGTAGAAAACATGGGTTTAGTTTTTCGAGAGCGCCTGCAATACAGAAACGTATTTCTGAAATTGATAGAGACTTTGAGGATGAGCCTGACGAAAGTTTAGTTTGTGATAGTGGTGAAGTGGCAGAAGTAAATTTAGTTTGCTGGAATTGTCAGAAACCTGGTCACAGATACCAAGATTGCCTATCAGCACGTACAGTTTTCTGTTATGGTTGTGGAAAAGCTGATACATATAAGCCAAACTGCAAACATTGTCAATCAAAAAACTTAAAATTCAGTGCCCAGAGATGTGCACACAAAAAACCATCTCAGGAAACGGAACTGTAGTTTCAATTTTACAAAACCCTAACAGATTAGAAAAAGATTTAACAGGAAATAACCACACAAACAAAGAAAATGTTATAAATTCAAAACCAACAGATTTTAACACACCCGGATTTGACTCACACAAGAATTTTTCAAATTTTCCTCAAAATTTAAAACCATTTCACATTAGATTACGAGAATATTATCAGATTAGAAATCGTATTTTTAATAATAGTACTAAACCTAATAGATCTTCTCTACGTATGCGAAATTTTTGGAAAAAGGTCAAGCAATTTAAACATAAATTTATCGCATCCGTGTTGGATAAACCATGTGATGTAAGACCATATGCTGAGGTCATTCTCTTTGACAAAAATATTCTAGGTTTGTTAGACACAGGTGCGTCAATAAGTTGCATTGGTTCTGAAGCTGCACAAGAATTTTTATCTTCGGGGATTTCATATAAGAGAATTCGATCTTCTATAAAAACTGCTGATGGTAGAAGCCAGAACATAGTGGGTTTTGTAGAAACTAAAATTTTGTTTAAAGGAGTAGAGAAATCTATAACTATTTTTATAATCCCAGGTCTAGAGCGAAATCTATTTTTAGGAATAGACTTTTGGCAATTGTATGATTTGCTGCCTGATGGTATAGAAAAGTTTTCTCTTTTAAATTCGAATTCCTCTGTGTATGAAATTGTAAACCAAATTCCCTTGTCATCGATACAAAAACAAAGAATGCAACAGGTCATAAATCAATTTCCTTCATTTGCTAAAGAAGGTCTAGGCAAGACAAGTGTTTTAAGCCATGTTATTGATACAGGAGACGCTAGGCCCATAAAGCAAAGACACTTTCCTGTTTCTCCTGCTATTGAGAAATTGATTTACGAGGAATTGGATAGAATGTTATCGCTAGGGGTTATCGAAGAATCAAACAGTGCCTGGTCTTCGCCAGTAGTCTTACATAGGAAGCCTGGGAAGAATAGGTTGTGTTTGGATAGCCGTAAACTGAACGCAGTTACAGTAGGTGATGCTTATCCCCTCCCACAAATCGACGGAATCCTAAGTAGACTACCAAAAGCCGAATTTATAACCACTTTGGATCTCAAGGATGCTTTTTGGCAGATTCCGTTGGATTTGGGATCTAGAGAAAAGACAGCATTTACTGTTCCTGGGAGACCGCTGTATCACTATACCGTAATGCCTTTTGGGCTTTGTAATGCTCCACAGACCATGTCTAGACTCATGGACAAAGTGATACCGCCATCTCTCAGGACAGAAGTGTTTGTCTATCTGGATGATCTTCTGATCATTTCGGATACGTTCGAAAAGCACCTTGAGGTTCTAAGGGTTATTGCTGGTAAAATTCGGGAATCTGGACTGACCATTAATGTAGAAAAGAGTCGATTTTGTGTACCGGAAGTGAAGTACTTAGGTCATGTGGTTGGTAATGGGGTTATTCAAACGGATCCGGAGAAAGTGTCCGCCATAACAGACTTCCCAGTTCCAAGATCCGTGAAACAAGTTCGAAGATTTCTGGGAATGACGGGTTGGTACCGGAAATTTATCAGGAATTATGCTTCTATTACTACACCTATGACTGATTTGATGAGTACTAAACGTAAATTTGTATGGACCGATGAAGCTCAAAAGGCTTTTGAGGTTTTAAAGTCTCATTTGAGCACCGCTCCCGTTTTACATAGCCCTGATTTCACTAAACCGTTTTTCATACATTGTGATGCTAGTAAAACGGGTATAGGAAGTGTACTGGTTCAAAAGAATTCGGAAGGTGAAGAGGTTCCTGTGGCATTTATGTCCAAGAAACTCAACCAAGCCCAACGAAACTATTCAGTAACCGAACAAGAATGTTTGGCAGCCTTGCTAAGCGTGAAAAAGTTTAGACCATACGTCGAAGGGCATAAGTTCACGGTCATCACAGACCATGCGTCTTTGAAGTGGCTTATGTCTCAGACAGATTTAAGTACGCGGCTTGCTCGATGGGCTTTAAAACTACAGGGTTACAAATTTGACATTCAGCATAGGCGTGGTAGTTTGAACATAGTTCCTGATACTTTATCTAGGGCCAATACTGAAGATTTGTCCGCATTAGAGAGCTTGACAGATTCGGATAGTGATACTGGGGTTTTTGTAGACCTTGATTCTGCACACTTTAAATCTGATGACTACAAACAACTATTAGATAAGGTTAGAGAAAAACTAGACCAGATGCCGGACTTGAAGATAGTGGACGGTTATCTTTACAGACGTACCGAACATGCTACGGGAGAGAAGCTTCATGATGATTTGTCGTGGAAACTTTGGATTCCAAAGGAAATAGTCCCTGATATTCTTTTTTAAGGCTCACAATAGTTCACTATCAGCTCATGGTGGTATAAACAAAACACTTGAACGAATCAGAAGATTTTATTTTTGGCCAAATTTAGCTGTTGATGTCAGGAACTATATAAATAACTGTGAGGTATGCAAGACAACAAAACATCCTAACCATGTTCTTAGACCACCAATGGGGAAAACAGGGGAAACTCATCGCTTCTTTCAAAAGATTTTTATTGATTTTTTAGGTCCTTATCCGAGATCTCGTACAGGAAATGTAGGAATTTTCATTGTGTTAGACCATTATTCAAAATTTCCGTTTTTAAAGGCAGTTAAAAAGCTAACGTCAGATGTCGTCATAAAATATTTAGAACAGGATTTGTTTCATACTTTTGGTGTCCCAGAAACCATTGTTTCTGACAATGGTTCGCAATTCAAGGCAAAACTATTTGGTGATTTTTTGAAAAGATATGGCATTAATCACACATTCACAGCGGTACATGCTCCTCAAGCCAACGCTTCGGAACGTGTTAACAGGTCGGTTTTATCTGCAATTAAGTCTTATGTTAAGCCAGATCAAAAGAACTGGGATGAGCTCCTTAGTAACATAAGTTGTGCCCTACGTTCAGCAGTTCATTCAGCCATTGGTACGTCACCTTACTATTTAACCTTCGGCCAACATATGGTTACAAATGGTGCTACCTATTCATTATTGAGACAGTTAGATATGTTGGATGATAGATCTGTGCGATTTGACAGAAACGATTCACTCCAAATTATGGCAAAGAAAGCTTCAGAATTAATGCAAAAACAGTTTGAACGCAATGAACGGTCTTACAACCTTAGATCCAAAGAGGTTTCCTATGAAGAAGGTCAAGAGGTTTTCCGCCGAAATTTCAAGCAAAGTAACTTTGAACAAGGCTACAATGCAAAACTTGCTCCGATATTTGTCAAGGCTCGTGTACGTAGAAAGATAGGTAATAGTTACTATGAACTTGAGGATTTGAAAGGAAATTTGATAGGGAATTATCATGCCAAAGACATTCGGCAATAATAATCAAATTCAAAACATGATTTATGATAAAGCAAGCGTTATCAGCTTTGTGTTTTGATTTCCTCAAACCCCAAAGTCTGATTTTGGCAGGGGGGAAATGTAATGTCGCTTGCTATGAGAAAATGATTTTATGGAACAAGATTTAAATTTTTATGTTTTCTTTCTAAAAATGATCAAAATGTACTATATTTTGATTATAATAAATAATAAATAATAAATAATAAATAATAAATAATAAATAATAAATAATAAATAATAAATAATAAATAATAAATAATAAATAATAAATAATAAATAATAAATAATAAATAATAAATAATAAATAATAAATAATAAATAATAAATAATAAATAATAAATAATAAATAATAAATAATAAATAATAAATAATAAATAATAAATAATAAATAATAAATAATAAATAATAAATAATAAATAATAAATAATAAATAATAAATAATAAATAATAAATAATAAATAATAAATAATAAATAATAAATAATAAATAATAAATAATAAATAATAAATAATAAATAATAAATAATAAATAATAAATAATAAATAATAAATAATAAATAATAAATAATAAATAATAAATAATAAATAATAAATAATAAATAATAAATAATAAATAATAAATAATAAATAATAAATAATAAATAATAAATAATAAATAATAAATAATAAATAATAAATAATAATAATAATAAACAACAATAAATAGTTTATGATGTTGTTTGTTTTTCTTTCAAATTTGGGTTTTATTGACTCCGTTAAAAAGATTTAACATAGATGTTAACATAGTTAACAACGCCATCTAGTGGTGCATAGTTGGAACATTCGTTTTGCTCCTATCGTTAAATTGACGTTTATATTGATATTTGTTTGTCAAAAATACAATTTTGTTTGGGAATAGAAATGTTATCCTTCCAAACCGCTAAAATGTGAACGCCAACCAAGATTTCATTATGGCTTTAGAGGGAAAACTCTGCCATTTTCCTTGAGGATCGCCTATAGTCAAGTTTAAATTAAATAACAAAGTTTAAAATATACCATTTTTAAAATCATTTGTTTTTTTTAAAGTTTTGTTACATTTTTGTTCAAAAGAATAAAGGAAACTGTAAGTATTATTTGTTTAACAAAACGTTTGTTTAATTGCTTTTATTCTTTTTGAGGAATAATAAGCCTATCTTGTGTTTTCTTTTATTTATTTCATGTTAGTTTTTGTTGAGAGAAAACAACATCAGTTTCTTTGATAGGCCAGAAATTGTCCAAATTGGATTTATTTTTAATTTTGGTAAAAACCGAAATTGACAGGTGAGATTTCCTCAATAAAATAAGTTTTTCATCATAATTTGACAAACACTTTTAATCTCAAATTTATAGATTGAAAGGTGCAAATCTGTGGTTGATTTTCTACATTTGGTTGGATTTTATATAAAAGGTGCCAATTTTTCATGGTAATATTTAATACAAAGAGAATCTCTCTTCTATTTAGTGTGACAAAATCAATTTTTTTTGTTATTCTATTTAGATTGGCACCCAATTATACGTTTCTTTTGCCCTTAATTGCTAACTTTTTGTCCCAAACAACTTCTGGAGGCATTGGTATTTTCTCTGGGAGAGAGCATCTTCAGTCAGCGTCGGGATTGTGTCGTGATAGTGTTGAGTGCAAAGTAAAAAGTGTTTAAAATGTATAGAAAAGAAACCTAAATTTGAAAAAACCAAACAAATTTCTAACAAATATAATGGTAAAACCATATACATAAATTTTTTTAAAAAAAAAAAGAAAACATAATTGCTAAAACCTATAACTAATTAAAAGAATACATAAAAAGAAAAAAAAAACTGAATAACAACAACAAAATATGTGTTAACCGAAACCTTTTGATTTACACAGGTTAACAGAAATAAAAATGTTTAAAGAAATTCATAAAAAATCAAATAATTAAGAAATATAGAAAAGTGAAAAGTTTTAGAGAAGTAAAATATTATGAAATATAGAAAAATCTAAATTTTATTTGCTAAAAAAAAATATAAATAAAAGAAAATTGCAAAAAAAATATAAAAACCTAAAAAAATTTAAATGGAAAAAGAACTAATTGCCTTTGTTTAAAACAAAAAAAAAAAAGAATATCATAAAGAAAAGATTATTTATTAAAATTTTGAATATTAAAATATGTTTAAGTGTTAATTTGTTAGTGTTAATTATTTAAATTATAAGTGATTTTTGTTGTCTAGTGTAACAAAAGAATTTATTTGACTTTGTGAAAAAAAACAAGCTTGCCCTTTAATGCAATTGCAATAACATTAGTGCCCAAATCACACACATATAAATATATTTATTGTCAAAAACATATAAACACTCTCTTTAATTGGTTGAACATTTGATCTGGCAATGCCGCAAAAATAATTATAATTAAATGTTGATTTATATGTGTGATGGTTTTTTTGTTTAATGTAATGTAATTGTATTAAATGTATTTTGAAATTATATTAACTCTATTATAAAAAAATTTAAATTAGAAACATAAAAAAAAAGAAATAAGTTTAGTGCTATGTAAAAATTACAGAGAACATGAACATTTAATCCTCTCTTAAATAAGCCAACACTACATACATATTTACAGCTGTACTCATCGAAAGATCTTTCGGCGTGGGAGCATCAAGAATAATGTAAGTCTCTCTTAATGTTTGTTTTTTTAACTCTCTTTGTTCTCTGTAGTAATTTTGTTTATTAATATTTATATTTTCTTTTTATTATTTGGGGTGACCATACCAAAATTTATGTTTTTGATTTTTCTATTAAATTAATGATAATTAAAACTAAAAACTAATAAAACAATGCAAATTGAAATTAAAAATAATTAAGAATCATGTTTTTGTAAATTAATATTATTATTTTTAAATTTTAGTATGGTTACCAAATTTTATTGTAATACAAATTTTGTGTCATATTGTTGTGGGGTTATTGACCACATAGTGAACCATTAAGTCAACATACATAGATTTAAGAGTTTTTTTCTTTATTTTATTTGCTATAATTTTGTTATTGTTTTTTTTTATAAACGTAACAATTTTCATTACATATAAATTCAATTCAATATTTTTCAACATAATGTTTAAATTTTTAATTTGAAATTTTAATTTTAATAAATCAATATGATTTTGTGCTAAATTTGAAAATTTAATTGTTTTGATTTAAAAACTTTTGGTTATTTGCTGTAAAGAAATGGGATTACTAAGTGGTTTATTTTTGGATTTGGCTTTAGTAATCATGGTAGGGTGGGCAGTATATTGAGTCGAAACATCAGATTCAATCAGACTTTATAGTTTTAGAAAGTTCCTTTTTTTATATTCATTTTCATTAATATTCTTTTAATATATTGCATGCAAAATTTAAAATTTTATAGTGGCAAGATTCACACGAAGCAGCAGGCAACGAACCTCCCCTCCGACGAGCAATAAGGCTGGCTAAATGCATGCAACTCGCTTGTTTATGCTTCCACAAACATTTTTAAATTTTTAACACGTTATATGCTACAGGCATTGGAATATTTTTTAACTTTTTGGGTTCCAAAAACCCCATGATTAATGTTCTAGGGCACAGGAATCTCTTAACGGAACAATCTACCAATCCAAAAAAATCTTTCTGCGACTTTCCAAATTTTTATCTGGGGTGGGCATATGCGAGTCTGGGGTGATTTTTACCAACCCCATCACCCCCCTATCTACGCCAATGTATGTAGTGTAGATAATTGTATAGTGAGGACTTTACTTATTTACATATGTACAGTGGTGGCCACCAATTTAAGACAAATACTTGAATTTTTTTCATCAACTGAATTTTAAGTGCGATAGAGCCAAATAAAAGGACCTCTAAGGGTATGAAATTTATTATTAATGTTTCTAGTTTCTCAAAAATGTTTTGAAAAATCGGTAAAACATATATGGACAAAGATATGTGGAAATACGTTGACCCACCTCAGCGAACATCCGCTGTTAATAACATGATATGACCGAAACTAATGGAACTAATAATAGGAAATTTGGTCCGAATATTTTATAATAATAAAAATATAATGATATAAATGTGAGAAAATATGTTTATTTAAAAAAAAAAAATTTGGTCAAGTTGTAGAAAAATTTTATGTGTTCGTGGTGAATATGTATGAATTGACACAGTCGAATAAAAAACACTTGTGTGTTAAAACAGTCCTCATGCATACATATTTGTGGAAATATTTGAAAAAATAATTGACAATCACGTGGAATTTAGCAAACAATTTTTGTCTTAAATTCCTGGCCACCACTGTATGTAAAAAATAAATATTTTGTTAATACGATTAGAATACATATGTAGATATTTAAATATAAATACAAGCTTTGACAACTGTTAGAACCAAAAAGCGAAAAAATTATCAGTTGTTTGACCTACTCCACCTTATATAAATTCGCCTTGGCTAATGCTGGCCACACACGCATGATTTGTGAGTCCGATTTGTTCGTGTTCGACGTCTTGTTACTTGTTAATGGGGCTGTGCGCGAATAAAATCACAAATCAGGCGAACAAATCATTCCGTGTGTGGCTAGCTTAATATATTACAAAAACAAATCATGTTACAATTATTTTTAAAGTGCCCTGGAGACGATCAAATAAACACATCAATCACATGGTTGTGTGCGTGAAGTCGTTCTATTTCGGCTATACGTACGTGTTGTCGGCGATGATTGATGAAAATCAAAAAGTTTCTATTTTTTTATTTTACGACTGATTATTTGATCGTCTCCTGTTGTGATTGACAATCAATTTTCATTTGCTTTGTGTTTGCCGTCACGTGAAGTGCACGGATGAAAAAAATATATTCATATTTTGTGTTTTACGTCTCTGATTACTAAAAAAATCTTCAGTTTCTTTTAGATTTTTGGTAATAATGGAAAAGTGCATCAAAATACAAATGGTGATTGACGTATTTATTTGTACGTCTCCTTTAAACGGGTTTATTTGATCGTCTCCAGGGCACTTAAAATTTACATGCATTTGATAATAACAAATTATTAATTGTTGAGTTTTAAGCTGTGCAAAATAATGACAGCGCTTCAATTTGAAAATAAACATATTGTAAAAGTTATTCAAAGTTATTATTTTGTTAATGTCTAATTTTTCGACCTTTTTTATTATTAATTTTATTTATTTTTAGTTAAGCTTGAGGTCACTTTTTTATAAACAATTATATTTATGTATTTATTTTCAATATTTCGCTACTCTTTGTGTAGCATCATCAGGAAAACAGTTTAACAAATTAATTATAACATCAAATTGTTTTTTAAATATTTCAATAAAAATTTTCAAAATGAAAAATTTTTAAATATTACACATTAACATCGACTCATCAACAATTCGGAAAAACTTATCAAAGTGAACCTTAAAGCCCACAGTGCTAGAAAAGTACCAATGATGTCTAAAAAGAACGTGCAACAAAAGTTAAAATTTGCTGAATTTGGTCGGATGAGACAAAAATTAATTTATTTAATTCTGATCGAGGTCTTCATACTGTAAGAAAACCAACTAATACAGCATACGACCCCATGTACACTCTTAAGACGATGAAGCATGGTGGTGGTAATACGTTGTTTGGGGATCATTTTCCTACTATGGTGTTGGGCCACTATATCGTATACAGGGCATTATTAAAGCAACTGATTATGTCGAAATCCTCTAGAATTGTATGCTACCATATGCAGAAGAAAATATGCCACTTCGATATTTATTCCAACAGGATAATGACCCCAAACACACCGCAAAGTGTACTAAGAAGTGGTTTGAGAACAACAAAATAAATTTATTAGACCGGCCCGCACAGTCTCCAGATCTAAATCCGATTGAGAATTTGTGGAATACAGTCAAAACATCAATCAGAGGAAAGTGTCTTACACATTACGATGAGCTCTGGGAGTTAATTCAGGCTGCATGGAACGATATAATGGTATCAGCCTATCAAACCCTTATTACGTTGTGAGCTATATCTGGTTTTCATTTGGTCATTTTAATTCGTCTCCGAACGAGTTCATGCATTTCTTTTTCAGCTAAAGAACCTTCACCCATCTTGGAACCCGGCCTGATGATCATTTCTCTGCGGGACAGACCAAGCACTCCAACAGGAACCATTCTGTCGTTGCACGGTTCAACGAGGGCCTCCATTGTTACATGGCCATTTCTCACATCCGCTGGTTCCAACACCTCACGAGCCCATACCAAATCCTCTGCCTCAGTGCTAGCTCTTTTTAAAGGTGGCTCCTGCACACTGAGGGAAAAACAACGTTGCAAAATCGACAACGGTTGGTGTCATTTTGCCACCATACGGTGTCACTTTTTTTCGACACCGTACGTTTACAATTTGTAAACAAACGGGTACGAATCGACAACGCAATGTTGTTAAATTATTCGCGACGCATTTCAACGTGACTTGCTTTTTATAAGTGTTTTTTAATTTTATTTACATTAAAAAATTTAAAATATTTTAATAAATAATAAAGTTTAAGAACCAAAATATAAAAGAATGTGTAATTGTGTTTGATTGCGAATTTGTGTTGATGCAGATGGAGATCCAGGCAGAAAAGACCACCGAATCCAGTGGCGACATACAACTCCAAATGAAAATGTATAGTTTTATTTTTATATTTATATATATTGTATTAAAAAAATGTAAAAAATAAAGAAATTGTTATTTATATTAATTACCAAAAAAATAAAAAGGTGTCAAATCGTACACGAACGGTATCAAGTCGATAATTTTTGGTGTCAAATTGACAACGGTCTGGTGTCAAATCGTACACAAACGGTGACAAATTGTCAACGGTCTGTTATAAAATCGTACACGAACGTTGTCAAATCGACAACGGATGGTGTCAATTCGGAAACGGAATGGTGTAACTTTTTCGTTGTCAAATTGACACCGTTCGTGTACGATTTGTACACATACGGGGTTGATACACTATTGACACCGAATGGTGTCAAATTGTACACGGCTTCTCATTTAAAGCCTCTAAAACTGCCTCTTTTTGACATTGAACTTTATTCAAGTCCGACACCTTTTTATCAATGCCATCCACTCTGGTGTTAATAACATCAGACACATTCTGAATTTTCTTATCTGTGGCTCTAGAAGATTCTTGAAGTTTTGTTAGAAGATTATCGTTGTTTACTCTGAAAGTTTCTTTAACTTCAGCTAACAGTTTCTCGTTGTTTACTTTAAAAGTTTCTTGAACTTCGGCTTTAACTTCAGCTAATAGCTTCTCATTTTTGACTCTTGAATTTTCTTGAACTTCAGCAAATTTCTCATTTGTTTCTTTGAATTTTTCCATCATAGCAGCAAACCTAGTGCTTAAATCCATGCTGCTTGTTGTTGCACGGGTAGAAACTTCTAATTCTTCTTTATATTCAAACTCGTAAGCACCGATGTCATTATCACGCCGCTTGAATTCGTCTATCAGCCTATTCTGCAATTCTGCCTCGTTACCTGCTGTTGGTAGCTCCAACTTACTCAATTCTTTCTTGAGTTGTTCAACTTTTAGTTCTTCAACTTCATGCTTATTATTTTGCAATCCCACTTCTGACACCAATTGTTACGTTTTAACCTTTTCAAAACGTTGGTTTATTTCCTTTAAATAAACCGGGTACTTTTGATTGCAAATAAAAGCCGTTTAGTAGTTTGAAAATTGTAACAACTCTTTATTTATTTAAAATGTACAACAGAATTATATAGTCACTCAATGTTTTATTTTATACACGTTTATAAATTCTCAGAAATACAGACACACTTTATAATGTACACGAATTCACTTGAAAAACACAGCACACTTTAAGGCACTCAGTTGATATTTATTCACAAAGCGTCTCTGATCAACTAACTAACGACTGCAACCTCTGCCACTATTTATAACACTGCCATCTGCACTCTAGATTGTTCTTTAACTGTCAAAGCTCGTATATTCTAGAGCTTTCTAATACATACGCCATCTGTGGTGTACTTTCTACAATGTTCTTTAACTGAATATTCGAATATACGGTCGCAGCAAACAGCGTTGCCAACTTACAATCAATGGTCATTGCCCACAGATATGTTACATAATAGAGGAACTGCTATTTGAAAGCATTATGCAACTTTTAAATCAGCCGTTAAAATCGTTATATTTGAATTCAAGTACAATTTCGTAACAATATGTTTTTTTGGTGCTAACTGATTCACATTAAATAGACAAAATGATTACTTTTACCCAAATAGTCTTATGGTCGTGAAAGGGTTAATTTATGATCACATATTGTTATGCCACATTAGTGTCTTTATTACGTTTCACATCACTGTAAGACTATAGTAAATTGGACCTACAATGGGTCAAAATCGGAAAAAAATATTTTTCGCTAAATATTAAAAAAACAATTCGAAAATTTTTTTTTTACAAAAAATGAAAAAAACAACTTTGGAAAAAAAATAAATTTTGTTTACCTACTGTAATGTCATGAACATGGCAATCCTTTTTATATTTGACATTTCATTATATTATCTTCTTAAATACATACATTTTCAGTTATTATTCTTATTCCTTTTTCAATTACTCTTGTGAGCACACATGTCATATATTGTAAATCCGTTTCTTTTAATAATTAAATAATTTGTACTGAATTTATATGAAATTAAATATTGTTATAAACAAAAGAGCAGCCAGCGTGTATTTATTTCAACAAACACAACAGAACTGGCGCCGAAGAAAAACTAGGAAGAACATAATCGTGCATAACCTCAGAAATGGAGGCTCAAGTCCAACAATTGCTACAAGCGATTACAGCTATGACCGCGGCAATGCAACGCCAGCAAATCCAGCAGAGTCAACAAACGTTTAACACCAGCGTTAACATTATATCAAGCTTTGACGCATTTGATCCCAAAATTTAACAATTTAAAACATACAAGGATCGTCTGCAAATTAATTTTCAGATCAAAAAGATTTTTGAAGATAAGGAGATGTGTGCAAAATTGTTACTACAATACATTGGTTCACCAACTTATTCGCTGTTGACCACATTAGCAGCACCTAAGGATGTTAATCAACTAAAATATGATGAGATTGTTGCGCTTTTGGAAACACATTTCTGTCCCAAAAAGAATGTCTTAGTGGAGCAGCACTGTTTCCTATGTGAAGTTCAGAACGAGAACCAGTCTATTTTAGAATTCGTTGCGGTTTTACAAAAAAGAGGAATTGAATGTGAATTTGTGTGTGAATGTAAAAAGTCGGTGGCAGACATTTTTCTCAGAGCTCAATTCATCAGGGGGTTACGTGATTCTTACATTCGTGAACAATTGTTACAAAATCCGAAAGCAACATTTAAAGATATTGTAGAACAAGTAAGAGTACTATATTCGGCCGTGCTGAATCTTAAATACCCTCCACCTAAATATGATGGTATACCAACTGAAATAATATAACAATTGTTAGAAAGACTAGTTTACGCAGAACATATTTTATTTCAAATGTACAAAAAATTGTATTTAATTCAGCAATTTATAACTGAAATTCCTATTAGAACATATGGAATTTAACTATTTATTTACTTAATAATTAGTTAATACGTTTGGATCAACATTTTTCCCTTTTAACATCAAGTGAAGAAACAGAGTATAAAAAAGTAAGAGTACTATATTTGGCCGTGTCGAATCTTAAATACCCTCGACCTAAATATGATGGTATAAAAGCTGAAATAATATAACAATTGTTAAAAAGACTAGTTTACGCAGAAGATGTTTTATTTCAAATGTACAAAAAATTGTATCTAATTCAGCAATTTATAACTGAAATTCCTATTACAACGTTTGACACAGTTAATTATTGTCTTTTAATTGAGAAATTGTCGTCTAAATTTAATTTTTCTAAATCTTCGTGTAAATTATTATTTTCTTACATAAGTAACCGTAAACAATTTGTTGGAACTGGGTTAAACGATCTACAATATCTGAGTGTCAAAGTGGCGCACAGTGGTATGAGAAAAAAAAAAAAGAGGAAAATAAATCTGTAACTTCTAAACCCTTAGTCCGATTTTAATGAAATTTCACATGCGCAAAGGGGAAGTGTTGTCGAGTTAAAGTCTGGACCTCATGAAATGAAATTTAACAATTTATATGCTTAATAATTACTTAATATGTTTGGATCAACATTTTTCCCTTTTAACCACAAGTGAAGAAACAGAGTATAAAACAAGTAAGAGTGCTATATTCGGCTGTGCCGAATCTTATATACCCTTCACCAAATTATACTTCAAAATTTTAAATATTTTTAGGTAAACAAAATTTAATTTTTTTCCAGTTGTTTTTTGAATTTTTTGAAAAAAAAAATTTTCGATTGTTATTTTAAATTTAATTATTTTTTTTTTAAATTTAAAATTTTTTTTTTAAATTTTAAAAATTATTTTTTTTTAAATTTAAAAATTTTTTTTTTAAATTTTAAATTTTTTTTTTGTTTTTTCAATTTTTTTTTTTTTAAAAAAAATTCGGGTTCAAAATTTTTTTTTCCCGATTTTGACCCATTGTAGGTCCAACTTACTATGGTCTTATATACGTCGTTGCAAATGTCTTTGAAATATCTATCATTAGATATCCATATTGTCTATATTAATGTCTTAGTAATCCAGATATAGGTAAAAAATAGGTCAAAAATAGAGGTTGTCTTGGTTTTTTCCTCATATCTCAGCCATTTGTGGACCGATTTTGCTGATTTTAAATAGCAAAATTCTCGAAAGCATGTCTGACCGAATTATTGAAGATTTGGATCCCGAAGATATCTGGGGTCTTCAGAAAACTGATTTCAACAGACAGACAGACGGACAGACAGACAGACAGACAGACAGACAGACAGACAGACAGACAGACAGACAGACAGACAGACAGACAGACAGACAGACAGACAGACGGACATGGCTTAATCGACTCCGCTATCTATAAGGATCCAGAATATATATACTTTATAGGGTCGGAAATGAAAAATGTAGAAATTACAAACGGAATGACAAACTTATATATACCCTTCTCACGAAGCTGAAGGGTATAAAAAGGGTATACAAATATATTTTGACAAATTTCAAAATATCTGGATGTGGGACTTATGCGGGAGCTATGACCTATTATGATTCGATTGTCATAAAATATTTTTCCGTGATTTTTATGTATTTATATGAGAGCTGTGGCCAATTATGGACCAATAATCACAAAATTCAGTATTATGATTTTTGAATACAAATTACTGATCTGTGTACTATTTTGGTGATGCTATGACCTATTATGGTCCTAAGTATTTAAGGGTTATTTTTGTAGAATTTCATATAAACAACGCTATTAACAAGAGTGGACCTTATGTGGGAGCTATGCCGAATTATGCACCAATATTTAAAAAATCTTGTAGTAGTGTAGATTTTTATGGATATTTGTGCAGGGTAATGTGTTCTCCTGAAGAAGTTCTTATATGGAGGTTATGACCAATTATGGGCCTATCATCATAAAATTTGGTACATCGATTTTTGTATATATTGAATAAATTTGTTTTGAATTTCAACCTGATAACTATATTTGTAAGAAATTTATGAGGATATTAGTGATTTTCGGGTGTGGACCTTATATGGGAGCTATGGTTAAATATGGACCGATATTCACAAAATCCAGAAGTGCGTAATTTCATTTTGATATCGATATGTTTTTAATACTTTTTAAGGTTAATATCTTTTTTCGGAAATGGGCCTTATAGGGGAGCTATGACCAATTATGGGGCAATCTGCATAAAATTTGGTACAGTGGTATCTATGTATATGAGTATAATTTTTGTCGAATTTTAGCATGATAAATGTATTATAAGAGTTTTATGAGTACTTAACTGATTTTTGGAAGTGGACCTTATATGGGAGCTATGGTCAAATATGGACCGATATTCACAAAATCCAGTAGTATGATTTCTAAATATATATACTATGGATGTGTGTGAAATTTTGTTTTGATATTTTTTAGATATTTATGTATGTTATTGTGTTTTTCGGAAGTGGTCCTTATATGGGAGCTATAACCAATTATCGGCCGATCTTCATAGAATTAGGTATATCGATTTTGGTATATATGGGGATTATTCGTGTCGAATTTCAACTTGATAGCGATATTTATAAGACATTTATGCTTATTTAAGAGATTTTCGGAAGTGTACTTTATATGGGGGCTATGGTCAAATATGGGCCGATCCACGAAAAATTTTGTAATATTATTTTTTTTACCACGAAACTTATTTTTGCTGAATTTTATGTGGATATTCCTATTCTGTAGGCATTTATAGACCATAGAACCATATTTCGGGAAGAAATTTGTATGGGGGCTAGGAGAAATCATGGACCGATTCTTATAATTTTCACCATAGTTACTCCTTTTATCATAAAAGTAACGAGTGCAAAATTTTATGATATTTGCTGTAATTTGTAAATGTGAAAATTATCTATTTTTTTTTTAAGTTGTCCCACATTTTCATTCATAACTTTGGTTCTACTGTACCGATTTGGCTGATTTTCAATACCAAACTGCTTAGGATAATAATAAACATTTTTCTTGCAACTCTACTAAGTTTGTTTGCGTATTTTGGACGTGAGCGTGTTTTACACAGACGGACAGACGGACAGACAGACGGACAGACAGACGGACATGGCTCAATCGACTTAGAATTTCATAAGGATCAATAATATATATACTTTGTTGGGTCTCAGATGATTATTTCTCAATGTTACACACGGAATGACAAACTTATATATACCCTCATTCACCACTTATGGTGGTGGAGGGTATAAAAAGCAACTGCATTAGAAGCAGCAAAAGTAGACAACAGAGTGATTGGCAATAGTTCTTCATGTTCAACAACTGATGTACATCAAACACAATACACACACACAACCGTAAAGGAGGAAATCGTAATCGTAACATATCTAAAAATCAAACATCAAAATCAAAAACAAGAGTAAATTACAGTGAGCTAGGTATAGAAGGTTTGTGTCTTCGATGTGGTCGTAACAATCACTTATCAACAGAGTGCACAATAAACAAACATAATTTGAAATGCAAATCATGTGGCAAGACTGGTCATGTCAAGCAAGTATGTATTCAAAGTAAAATTAAACAAATCAAACAAAAACAACAACAATACATCAAATTCAATTGAGACATACACAAGTGATGAAGATTATTTTGGTGTTAACCAAATCATCGATATTTACAATAAAAACGTTATTTCATCTGTAGATGCACACAAATTTTTTATAAAAGTGAAAATAGAAAACAAAGAGCAAAGATTTAAAGTTGATTCAGGTGCGGGTTTTACTTTATTGCCGGAGACAGATTTTAAAAAATTAAACATAAAAGCAAATATCATCAAAACCAATATTGCCTTTCGAGCGTACACCGGTGATATTTTTGTACCTTTGGGTGTTGTTAACGGTAATGTACAATATAACAACAAGTCATCAAATGAAGAAATGTATATTGTGTCGTCAGAGCATTCTGCACTGTTGGGTCGTGTCTGGATCCGACATTTACAAATCAACCTTGCAGACATTGATCAAGACGAGCGTTAACAAGGAAATAACTATCAAGTAAATTCAATAACACAAATTGAGCAGCAATTCTCTGAAATATTTCAGGAGAAGGTAGGGTGCATTCCTGAGCTAGTTTGTAGTCTTAAATTACATAAAGATGCAAAACCTGTGTTTATTAAGGAAAGGCAAGTGCCTTTCGCATTGCGAGAAAAAGTGGATCGTGAGCTAGAAAGTTTAGAACGTGAAGGCATAATAACAAAAGTCAATACCAGCAATTGGGGTTCACCATTGGTGGTGATACCGAAACCTGATGGTAATGTCCGTTTGTGCGTTGACTATAAAGTCGCAGTTAATCCGCAGCTAGAAGCAGCTCACTATCCTATAAAAAGAATAGACGAAATTTTCAACAGTTTGAAAAACTCGAAATACTTTTGTAAGTTAGACGTCTATAAAGCATATTTACATGTGCTGGTTGACGATGAAAGTAAACAAATACAAACTATTTCAACCCTCCGAGGTACATACTAAAGACCTGCACAAGCTGCATTGTTTAACACGAAGACAATTGCCACATGATGCTTTTGTCATGTCATGTTATGTTCTTTTACCTACTTAACAGCAACACGCAAAGGCAATGTATATCAAAACAAAAAACAAACGCAGCATCATTTTAACAACATCATAACACACACAACATTAAAAAAATTAACAGATGCATGGATGACATGGAAAATAATTTCAAGTCATTTAAATCATGTATGAGGCCTTTTTTGTATGAGATGATTTCAATTCACTTGTAGTATTTATTGTGTGCAATAAGAAAAAATCTATATTAATATATAAATGTCTTTGTAAGTTTGTTGGTTTGTTTATTTGTTTGAGCATCACGCCTAAACGGCTGAACCGATTTTATTGAAATTTGGAACGTAGATAGATCCTTACTGGGAAGCGTCAATAGGCTATATATTTTTTTACTACGACAGGGCTAGCGAAGCGCACCGAGTCAAGCTAGTTGACTATAAAAATACAACTGAAATTTATATTTATATTATATAGTAGGTCAAAATAAAAATACGAAAGTACACCAATGGGTTTTTCAATGTTGTTTTGGAAAATTTTACAACATTTAGTAATATTACCTGTTATATTATTACTTTAAAAGGAATACGTGGAATATAAGCCATAAAATGCCAATAATTTTCATGGAATTAAAAATGTAATGTGTTTCACATACATATTTTAAATACTACCTGACTTAGGTACAACCGCTCGAATATTATTAACGGGACATTTAATAATTACATTGCTAAATAAAATAAAACTTCATGAACAAAGCCAATTGGCCTATTAGACGGTGTTTAATTAAAGAAAATTAAATTAATGTATAAATCCTTAACGGTGAAGTTTATAATATATTTAATGTTTAAATTTAATGAAGTGTCTCTGAATCGTTCTCTAAATCTACGAAAATGATCCAATGGAACAAAAGCAACTGCCCAACGATTTGAAGAAAAAGTGTAGGGCATTTATTGCGTAACTTCACAGAATTTTTTTTCCCTATTTTTTGTTTTCAAATAAAATCTAGAAGGCTTAACAAAATTATTTAAATTTTCTAGTATATTTTTATGTTATTCAAAAATGTTTGAAATTTTTCTTGGAAAATATTTAATTTTTTTATGATTTTCAGCTATACAATTGATCAATTCACAAGGTATCTTATCAGTCATATTGTCATAATGTCCTAATATATCACGACTCGACAGCTCGGCTTAACCGACAATTGATCAATTCACAAGGTATCTTATCAGTCATATTGTCATAATGTCCTAATATATCACGACTCGACAGCTCGGCTTAACCGAGCATTCGACGCAGGTCTCTGCTGGTTGGTTACGATAACACAATAAACATAGCATACAGAGTAGTATTATTTTAGGACATTTTTTGCTTGAAAAACAATTAAAACCTTTGCGAAATATTAAGACATTATGACAATATGACATGATAAGAGACCTTGTGAATTGACCAAATGAGAAAATATGTATACGTTTCAGACTTTTCTATACATTTAGAAATATTGGCCAATATTGGGATATTATACAAAAATATTTGAACTACATAATGCAATTTATTATAAAATAGCAACAAATTTGTGTAAAAAAATTAAAAATTTCCTTCATGTACAAATTAATAATATTTATGAACATGTTCTTATTCTGAATGAAAAAAGTTTGGAAAAAATTCATGTTCGATTAATAATATTTATTAAAAAATTCATTCCAATTATGAATTTCTTTTTCCTGTGTTACACTTTATTATTTACATTTTTAAAAATCCTTATATTATTTGTTCTAAATATTTAAAAAAAAATATATAATGCTAAATAATAATAGTTCTCAGATTTTCACAGTTCAGCAGTTATGTACAATTTCATTCTGCTATGCAATTTTATTCTGCCTAACAATGCGACACTTGTTAACATCAATTCAATTCAAGCTACCACACATAACAACAGCATCATCAATAGTTATAGACATGACATGGCACAACACGGTTTTCGCGGCGCAATGACATGGTACAACATGGTTTTTGCGGCGCGATGACATTGAACAACAGATGTGCGCGTCGACACAACAAAACAAAGCATCAAATTTTGAAGTAAGACATTTTTCTACAAAATGTTGTCTTGTGCAGGCCTTTAGTATCAATTACACCTAAATAAAAAGAAGTGCGAATATTAAAAAAATCAAATCAAGTACCTTGGATATGTAGTAAGCCACAATAAAATTTCAAAATGCCAGGAAAAGGTACAAGCGATTATGGCTCTACCAGAACCCCAAAACGTAGATGACACGAGGAGGTTTCTTGGTATGGTTACATACTATTCCAAATTTATACCCCATGTATCAACACTTACGTTTCCATTACGCCAGCTGTTAGAGAAAAACAACAAATTTATATGGACTGCCAAGTGTGAAGAATCATTCAAAAGGTTGAAAGAAGAAATACTAACTGACAGAGTACTAGTACCTTATGATGAAAATTTGCCTGTAACTCTAGCTTGTGATGCCAGCCCAACCGACATAGCAGCGGTGTTGTCACACGAAGTAAATGGAGAAGAACGTCCAGTGGCATTTATTTCTCGTTCGTTAACGAAAGCAGAACAAAACTACAGTCAGCTCGACAGAGAAGCTCTAGCCATTATTTTTGCAGTGGATAAGTTCTTTATGTATCTTTATGGCAGAGAATTTACCCTCGTAACTGATAATCGTCCACTTTCAAGAATTTTTCATCAAAATTCAAAAACGCCTGCAATGACATCCGCAAGACTTCTTCGATATGCATCATTTCTTCAAGGTTTCAACTACAAAATAAAACACCGTAAAGTAGAAGACAACATCAACGCTGATTGCTTATCCAGAGCTAATTGGTGCTCTGGATAAGCAATCATTAACAAATTTTGTACATTTTCTAAATGAAGAAGTACGAATCATTCAAGAACAAAAAATCAATGAAATTTCGACGTTTGCAATCACTGCAACGAGCATTGCCAAAGAAACAAATTGTGATTTAGAGTTGTTAAAATTAAAGCAAGATTTAGTAAATGGTGAAAACTACGATGCTGAATACTCAGTTCAAGACGGTGTTATCTTCAAGGGCGAATGAGTTGTAATTCCACTAAAATTACGTGACGAAATTTTGAAAGAACTACATCACACACATTGTGGCATTGTAAAGATGAAGCAATTGGCGAGGAAATATTGTTTTTGGAGAAGCATAGATTCCGATATTGAGCGTTTAGTTAAATCGTGTGCCAGTTGTGCCAAAATAAAGAACAATCCACCAAAAGTAATTACACATCATTGGGAAGAGCCAAACGAAAATTTCCAACGGGTCCACATCGACTACACCGGACCGTTTCAAAATCATCATTTTTTGATATTGGTAGATGCAAAATCGAAATGGCCAGAAATTCGTATAACAAAAGATTTCCCAACGAGTGAAAAAACTATTTCAATGTTACAAGATATTTTTTACACACATGGTCTTCCGCAAACTATTGTCTCAGACATTGCTACCATTTTCCAAAGTTCAATGTTTAGGAATTATTGTTTTGATAATGGAATTGTACAAAAGTTCATAGCCCCAGGCCACCCAGCAACAAATGGCTTAGCAGAGCGATACGTTCAGATATTAAAATCAAAATTGAAGGCGATGGAAGACGTCAAATTACCATTGAATGTTAAAGTGCAACAAATACTTTTTCGATATAGAGCAACCCCATTAGCAAATGGAAAAAGTCCATCAACACTCTATCTGGGTCGTGATATAAGGATCAAATTAGACGCAATACGTCCAATAAAGCAATCAAAATCAATATTAATATCTCCTGTGGTTCGTCAAATTAGCGTGGGAGAGAGAGTACAGTTGCGATGGTACGATAAAGGCAAACCGACGTGGAAATTTGGAACCATAACATCAAGTGAAGCTGGACAATGGATACGAGCTAAAGCGTCATATAAACCAGTTATACAAATCTGACGTAATTAAACCGAAAAAAACAGTAACGTTTGAGGAAACTCCAGTACAACAAAAAGCTAGAATTGAAGAAGTACAAATAGAAACTACAGCAGCAAATCCAGAACAGTTTATTCAACCACAACCTTTGGAAGAACTGGAAGGCTTAAGACGATCCAACCGAGCTAGAGGACCTCCAGCCCATCATATGGACTATGTACCTCATTAAGCGTGGGAGATTGTAATGTCAGTATTGAGAACATGGCAATCCTTTTTATATTTGACAATTCATTATATTATCTTCTTAAATACATATGTTTTCAGTTATTATTCTTTTTCTTTTTTCAATTACTCTTGTGAGCATACATGTCATATATTGTAAATCCGTTTCTTTTAATAATTAAATAATTTGTACTGAATTTATATGAAATTAAATATTGTTATAAACAAAAGAGCAGCGTGTATTTATTTCAACAAACACAACACCTACAAATATTTAAAAATTTTATTTTGAAGTATAATTTCGTGAAGGGTATATAAGATTCGGCACAGCTTTTCAAATATTTTTTTTAAATGTACCTTGTATTTTATAACCTCTGCACAGTGACAGAGAGTATTAGAGTAGACAAGGAGTATTCAAGTGTACTCGGCAATAAGCTAGCCAAAGCAGGCACACGTCTGCATGTCGACGAGATCAGTATACCGCTATCTTGTTACAACGCAAATTTTTTGAGTCTGCTCTAGTTTGAGAAATTGTTTGGTACCAAGGCTTACATGGCTTTTTTACATATGTAGGGACAAAGGGTAGTCCTCTTATGCGGATCTTTCGACAGTGGATGATAGAAACCCCTTTCGGACATGTGAAGGACTTTTTTATAAATGGGAGCTATGACTAATTATGGACTGATAGCCATGAAATTAGGTGGCGTGATTTATGTCTATATGAAACTTACATATATGTTTTACCAACATTTTTTGGAGATTTATGCGAATAAAACTTATTGGGAGTGAAATTTATGTAGATACCTTTATAAATTAAACATTTATGATTGATAAAGTCCAATTTGGGGTGGACATTTGTATGGGGGCTAGGTGAAATAATGGACAGATTTCAGCCAGTTTCAATAGATTTCGTCCTTGGGTTGAAACAAATGTATGTACCAAATTTTATCGATATATCTTCAAAATTGTGCACAAGGTTTACATAGACTTAGAAGGTGATTCTAAGTCGATCGGTATACTTTAAGTAGGGTGTTAGACAAATATTTTTGGCGTTACAAACATCTGCAAAAACCCTACCATACCCTATCCACTGTGGTGGTGTAGCGTATAAAAATGTTTATAAACTTTAAGTGGAATCAATAATTTTCTCATGCAATTAGTTTGGACATAAACCTATAATTTGTAATTGTTGGTGTTATAGTTTAGGAGTCACTATTAAAAGGCAATATAACACATTACATTATAAATGTCTGGCAACACTCTATAAAATGATTTTTTTTATATCTGCTCATCTCCTTCTGTCATCTATGAATTACGTTGATTAAAAAGAAATAGACATAAACATTATAACCTAGCGACGCAAGCAGAACTTGAAAATCTTTCATTTTATTGCAGAAGTATTTTGTTCGTGCATTTTTTCCTTTAATTACAAAAAGTAATATCAAACACAAATTTACTTATTAAAAAAAACCAATTTAAAAAATATTTACTGGTATTGCAAAAAAAGATTTTAAAATACGAAAACAATTACTTTTACATTCGTTTTTATAAAACATTCTCAAGTTATTGGGTTTAATAACAAAAACAACAACAAATTAGGTAAGTTATTGTATAGCGCGTTGCTGGCAGAGGGCAAATTCGCAAACAAATTATTTATTTTGCTAAAATTAAAAGGTCAGATATATATTTCAATAAAGCTGGATTTAGGTTTAAGATTTTCCATTAAAATTTAAGACTAATAGAAACGTCAAACCAGTCTGTAAATTCCAATTCCGGTATGCTTCTTTTTGTGCTTACGGTGTTGACAGTATTGCAAATATTCATATTACATACAAATGGTAGTAGATGCAGTCAGTCGAAAAATTTCGTGTTTTCAATTTTGTTTACATAAAATCGTCACAAACGAGGTACCCACTATACAATGAGCCTCAAAAGTGAGTATACACCAAAAATTATTTGATTTTTTCTAAGATAATCTTCAAATTTATCCATCGATTAAAATTTTAAAGTTTTGGTTTGTTTTATTTTACACTACCAACTTTATACTGAAATTGACTTTGTTCGTCGATTTATCGAAAAATCTACCCTGCGAAATTAAATGCGTTGGATTCATTGAAAAGTCGTGTTTGCAAAAAAAAGTAGTGCATTAAAAGGAAAATCATTTTGTTATGTTTTATAAACAATAAATCAAAACTGAAAAAATGCCACATAATATTTAATGGCAAAATTATAAGTGCTGTAAAAAAGAATTAGCTTTTTGTGGGAGCACAAGATTTTTTTTTTTTTGTAATAAATATTTTATTTATTTATCTTCAATTTATATAACCAAGCCTTAGGGCCATTAATGGCTAATAAATTAAATATATTAACATTTAACAAAAAATAGTATACATAAAAATAGTTAAAAACAATTACATAATTACAAAAAAGATTGTCACCTTTGAAAAGCTGGTAAAATATGATGCAAACAAATATAACCACCTCAAATGCATATTTTTCAAAATATTGGGGGCTGCCGAAAATATCGTACTCACAACAGATTGAGTCCCAAAATGAGCAAACTGTCGGGCATGACGAAACAAATGGAATTCCACTTAGTCCCGGTCCACACTGTGAAACATTTGCTGCAAAACATTTTTAAATTCTCGTTTGAAACTGCATTCGTGTCCACACAGTGAAGTTTTTGCTTTTCAGTTTTTGACATTTCTGTACAGTACGAATACGAACGAATAAATGTGGATGACATACTCAACAAAAACTTCATGTACATGAAACAAAGTTCCCTTTTTCATTCCTCTTTCCCCTTTCATCAACAAACTCAAATGTTTTGCAGCAAATGTTTCACAGTGTGGACCGGGACTTACACAATACTTGAATCGGCCCGGTTGCCCCCTAACTTGAACCCCATTGAAGAATTTGAAAATTCCAAAAAATACCTAAACCTGTACGTTAATGCTCTGAAATTCCTGTACGCTATTTCGCTGAAATGCTGTTTTCAAAGGCTGGTTTAATTATAATTAACCAAAGGGATAGATCGGTTCAGATCATTTGGATCAACAATTATTTTTACAAAATTCAATTTTTATATGTAAGTAAATCTTATTTCTTAATACGCATTTGAATCTAACTACAGCAATAGAAATACTTCATTTGAAGTTTTTTTAAAAATCCCGAACTTTGTATATAGGGTGATATACAGCAAATATTTTAAAACTTTTATCAAAGTGATAAACTCTAGTTTATTTATTATACTATACAGAATAGTTAAATCTGTAACGACGATACGGTTTATCATACAATTAGTTTGGACATAAACCTAAAATGGACAATTGTTATAGTTTAGGAATCACTATTAGAAAAGGCAATATAACACATTACATTATAAATGTCTGGCAACACTATAAAATCACATTTTTTATATCTGCTCATCTCCTTCTGTCATCATCTATGAATTACGTTGATTAAAAAGAAATAGACATAAACATTATAACCTAGCGACGCAAGCAGAACTTGGAAATCTTTCATTTTATTGCAGAAGTATTTGGTTCGTGCATTTTTTCTTTTAAAAGAAGTAATAACACAAATTTACTTATTAATTTAAAATAACTATTAATTTCAAAAACATTTACTGGCATTGTGAAAAGATTTTAAAATACGAAATCAATTACTTTTACATTCGTTTTTATAAAACATTCTCAACTTATTGGGTTTAATAACAACAACAACAAATTAGGTAAGTTATTGTACCGCGTTGCTGGCAGAGGCCACATGCACAAAAAAAATTTCGAGAAAAAAATTTTTTGCTAAAATTAAAAAGTAAGATATAAATTTCAATAAAGCTGGGTTTAGATTTAAGATTATCTATTAAAAATTTAATTCGCCGAACTTATTAAAATAAATGTGAGAAGATTATTTAAAAGATATATAAACATTAATATTATGTTCAAAAAAACTAAAAATGTTGCTTTAAAAAAGGCCTAAACCAACGTGGTCGCCATTTGCCTTTTGTATTGGATAATGAAGATGTATGCCTTCCATTTATATGGAAAAACATTAGAAACGTCTTCAAAGTTTTCTTTGTGAATATTTTATTAAAAAAAAATGTACTGGAAAAACCAGTCTGTAAATTGTATGTAATGACGCAGGTGTTGAGTTGATGATTTTTCATATCGCTTTTTGTTTTGTTGTGTGGTGTTATTTATAATTCCGGCATGCTTTTTGTGCTTTCGGTGATGACAGTATTGCAAATATTCATATTACAAATGGTAGTAGATGCAGTCAGCCGAAAAATTTCATGTTTTCAATATTGTTTACAAAAAATCGTTACAAAATGATGTACCCACTATATATGTATCGTCACCTAAAATGCAAAATAACGTAACATAACGTGAGATATTGAAACAAAATTTTCAAATTTGAATTACAATCAGTCCAATTATGAATAAAAATTCCACGTGAGTTTTTTCCCTTTTCCCATTTTCCTATTCAAATTCAATGGCAAAAAACTCACGGGGAACAAACTCCCGCGGAATTTTTTATTCATAATTGGTCTGAATGTCTCTAGAAACATAGGGTAACATAGAGATGAGACGTAATTGTCAAAAACCTAAGTCTGTTGTCAAAAACCTAACTCTTGTAACAACAAAATACATGCTAGTCAATGTATTTTGTTGTTGTATCAGACTACATCAACAAAATATCTACTAAAGTATGTATATAAAACAGTGGTCGGCATTAAGAGGACATCATAATAATATATAATGCAATAGCTATTGATTGTGATTTTTGTTTCTTTTTAGATAATTTTACATAAACTTTGTTGACATTTGAGTTGTTTAGAAATAAATAATAAATCATGAATGGGCAATGAGTGCCAACCACTGATATTGAAATGTAATTTACTAAACTAAATTTCAAAAATGACTGCAATTCTGAGAAAGAAAAGGAAATGTCACTCACCGTTTTGTAACTTTGTGAAATTTCGAACAATACCAAAAACCATACGTTATTGATGTGATTCTTCGGAAAGTTCGCATTTTCCCATGAGTATAAAAATGGTGGCGTGAATTATCTTAATATTTAAACAATTGCAGAATTCCATATTAAGATGGATAAATTCATAAGCGGATTTCAATATCAAGTTCATCAGTCATGAACATTTTTTTTCGTTTACCACACGTCTTCACAAGCTATCGTTTTGAGCGTACAAGAATGAATCATTGCCAGAATTGTGGACACTTTGTTCGATCAAGAACATAACATCGGCATCGGTAGTCCACATGAACCATATTTTGTGTTAGGTGCAAATGGTGTTCCAAAATATAGATTTTTTACAATCCAACGACAAAATAAGTATACATGATTGCATTACATATATAGTATGTATACATATACAACACAAAGATGGTTAAGCTTTTTCGCAATGTACGAATACTGAATTCTGTGAATTTTCAAAATTGAAAACGGTTTGAAACCCTACTTCTGAAAAAAAATTGGATAATCGCACGTCTAACATTGCCAAATTAACGACTAAAATACCAATAATTAAATACAAAATACCGGTGTCGTTAAAATTTTGGACATTACGTTAATCTTTAAAATAGGGCTAATGAAATAATAGCAAACATTGTTATCGCTAGATTACAATGATCCGTGAATATCGAAAAATAAATATTACTACATATGTTGCACTTTCGTACAGAGCATAATTTTTTTAAATGTTTGTAAATCTTTAAGATTAAATCTTTAAGATTATAGTTTGTTAATTCTGAGTTAATGTAATAAAACAATATGTATTAATCAATCTCATACTTTATAATTGCAGATATCTAAGAAAAAATGGCACGTGGTCACCAAAAATTACAATCACAAGCAAAAACTCAAGAAAAACAAGCAAAACTCAAAAAACAACAAGGACATAGTGCCACTGATCAAAAAAAGGCTGCCCAGAAAGCATTAGTTCATGTTTGTGCAGTATGCAAGGTAATACAACATTTTTACAACTACCTTAGCTTCATAATTTTTCTTAATAAATGTTTCTTTTGTCTTCATTATAGTCCCAAATGCCAGATCCTAAAACGTACAAACAACATTTTGAAAATAAACATCCCAAAAACGATATGCCTCCAGAACTAAAGGACGTCGTCTAATACGGGTATTATTTTTTATTGTTTTATCATTTAATACGCGCACCCGCCTTGGACTTGAGGGTTATTGCTGAGCAGCTTGCTGTATAATCTTGTAATTAGAAAAGCTGTTTAATTTATTTACTTATACATCTTTTTATTATAAACAATATTATTTCTTTCTTTTTTATGGAAATTTGTGAATTACATACATATAATTATAATATAAATAATAAAAAATTAAAATGACTACACATACATCCGATATTAAAATTAAAATCGATAAAATTGTTAGTGTAATATTTACATATGTATCATACATGCGAGTATTTAATTATATGGACTAATTTCATTAGCATTAAATTGAAAATAATTTCGTTTTTTTTTACATTTTGTTTATTTAATTTTCTTTTGAGGGTTTTCCTTGTCGATATAAATACCATAGAGAAAATATACATAGATCGGAAACTCTGCTGAACTGAAACCATAGAAAAACTGCCCCGTTCTGTCAAACGAAAACAAACTCCCGCGGAAGTTTTTATTCATAATTGGGCTGATTGATACAACAACAAAATACTTCGACTAAGATGTATTTTGTTGTTGCGAGATTTAGGTTTTTGACAACAGATGATCCCTAATTAAGATGCTTATAAACTTAATATAAAAAATATGGTTTTTGCTCACAACACTATTGCACCAAACTTGTTTATTATGATAAGACTGTACCAATGATATTGTTACGTTTTTACTTTTCATAAACGGTGCACAGTGGTATGAGAATAAAAAAAGAGGGAAATAAATCTGTAACTTCTAAACCCTTACGCCGATTTGAATGAAATTTCACATGCGCAAAGAGGAAGTGTAGTCGAGTTTAAGTTTTGAATTTGGACCTCATGAGCCCACCAGGAGCGGGACCAGGGGTTCCCAAAGTAGGAATAAAAATTAAACTTTCAAAAAAAAAAAAATTCAGCGCTATCTGGGTTAACAGAATCCGTTATATTTGAATTCAAATACAATTTCGTAACACTGTCCACAGCTAGTTCTAAATGTACAACCTTAATTTTCGACCTCGGTCTTCCACATTTTCGTATCCTATAGACCAAGGCGTATTAATAGGTATTCGATATAAATTATTTTATCTTCTTATTTTAATCACAAATAGAATAGGGAACAGAATTTTTCGACTTTGTAAAATATCACACTTTTCCTTTAAAGTTAGTGTTTTAAGTTTGGTTTATTATTTAAAAACATGACATTTGGTAGTAATGATAGTACAAAATGTGAATCAAAGTGTGAATAACAAAACATTCGTGGTAAAAACGGTAAAACAATGGCATTAAATTTTTGTTCTAGCATAAAAAAAATATATTCGAACTGGATAGGAAATGTAAAAGTGTCCGAATTATTGGAGTGACCGGTCTGGCTCATGTCTCATTTGCGTGAATCGAGTGGCAGCACCGGAAATTAAAATAAGGGAATTTTGATAGACTTTTTTTGAGAATCAAGTGGCAAAGAAAAATCGGTAAATATTTGGACTCGCTGTTGTCAAACAATTGGAGTGTTGAAATTTAATTTTAAAAAGTGAATATCTTCTAAAGGTTCAATTAGACGTACTAGCCATAACCATATAAAACCAGGGTTTACAATTGATACATTTTTATCAATCTGCATACTAAAAATATAGTTACTATTATAATTTTGTATAACTCTGCTAATATAAATTTGTTGTTACTATTCATATATTACTATACAAATTGCAATGTTAGTTTGCAATTTCTAGTAGCAGATACAACCAGTTGTCCACTCGTTATTGTAGCACAACAACCAAAATATATGTTCGTGCTATAGCAGCATATACACTTTTTTGCCGAACTAATATTGCGCGTCAGCATTCGTTTTTGTTTTGTTGTGCTAGCAATTTTCTCTGGCAGCAATTTACATTTCTTTGGTTGCTCTGCTATGGTTGCATTGATATTTCTTGTTTTTTGGCTATCTGGATGCTGCTAGTTATTTTATTGTCAAGTATGTAATACGAAATAACGATTATTCATTAGTGTAAATATTTTTGAATCTAACTGAGATATTGACTTGCATTTTTTTTGTAAGACCAAAAATTAAAATATCTAAACAAGAAAAAAAAATGTTCGGAATAAATGTGGATCAAATTGTTCCTAATATGTATTTGCAATCCTATTAAAATTTTGATAAAAATTTTAGTTTTAGAAACTCAATAAATATGTAATATGTAATAAAATCTTTATTTATTAGCAAAACTCAATGAAATTTTCAACGTTTTTTAAATTTGTCATTCCAAATTACAAAGTGTAAAAAAACTTTTCAAAAGGTCAAAAGGAATCCCACAATTCCTAAAAATTTAAGCGAAAATCCGAAAATGGTATTTTTTACAATTTTAACCATAGGGTCTACATTTCCTTCGGGGCTGGGAAAATACTTTGGGGATAAATAGGGAACACATCAAGGTTTCTAAAGCTGCTTTCCGTTTTTTGATCCCAACTTAGGGATTTTAGAACATGTGGCCCAAAGTTGAAATTTTTATCAAAAAATAGGTCAAATTCCGCAGGACGAAAGGGCAACATGTTCAAAAAATAGGACATGTTTTTTATACCAAAATGTTCTCTGTAAAGCTACCTTACAGAAAAACATAAAATTGTTATATGTTCTTAAAGAAAGTTTTTTTTTAATAAAAAAGAGTTAAGTCACCTTTTCATCCAAAAAACAGCAAAAATCTACTATTTTTTGAATTCTTAAATTGAAAATTGTTTATTTTTGGATCTATAATCGATATTACTCTGAAATATTTTGTATATTATTGATAATTTAGTTGTCTAACTAACAAAAAAAATCGAGCCCGTTCGGTACAAAAGTACGACCTATATTTTTAAAAAAGCGGACCAAGGTATGGCAAAATTTTAAAATTTCAATTTTGAAATGCCTATAACTCGAAAAGTATAAGAGATAAATAGCATACGCAAGCATATTTTTTCAAGACATAGGCGAGCGCTTTCTAAACATATAAAACTCTTTGAAATCAAATGGGAAACAAAAAAATGGGACGTGTTTAAAAATGTTGCATGTCGAAAGTACCCTATTCTGAGCCCCCATAGCGCCGCCCCTGGGGCATTTGTAGGGCCCATTTCAATAATTTAAACTCGAATACTCCTTGGCTACGCCCGCGTCAAATTTTATCCTGATCATATCAGCCGTTTAGAAATGCCAGATTTATTTCAAAAAAATTTTGATTCTGCCCAACTGTACATTGGGTGTGTTTACTGATATGTTGTTATGCACTTATCAAGAACAGCAACTGATAGCATCAATTGCAGAAATGTCAATTGTGCTATAGCACAACTACAGAAGTGTGTATTTTTGCTAGAAAAGTTTGCCAGCACAACAAAATAAAACGAATGGAGTGCAATATTAGCACGAAATAAAAACTGTGTGTGCTACTAAAGCACGAACATATATTTTGGTGGATATGCAATGGATTGTGTTTGCTACTAAAAATTGCAGACTAGCATTGCAATTTTAATAGTAATACGAACGAACAGTATGAATATTTATATTAGCTGATTGTGATGAAATGAGATAATTTCATATTTATTGCATAGTCAAATGTAAGAAATATGTTGCTAGAGCTGAATATCGAAACCCTGTATAAAACAGCTGTTCGAACCAAGCTTATGGGCAACACTGTATATGATTATTGGTGACATACCATAACGCCATAGCCATAACCGTAGATATCAACTGAATTTTGGTTTTCTGCCATAACCATAAACAGCTGATTGACAAATTAACGTATTTTTTGTATTTTTATCATTTGACTTTTATTTTTCATAGTTGTTTGGTGAGTTTTAATTTATATTTTTCATTTGTTTCATTTCATAATTCAAAATAAACAAATGAAAACATCAAAAACTGCTGTTTATGGTTATGGCACCACAAATCGAGTATTGTAAAAAAGCTTATGTTATGGCTATGTTTACGGCTATGGCGATATGGTATGGCACGACTCATTGAACCTTAAGCTGGGGGGTTACTCTCTATTGCGATGCGAAAGAAAAATGGTACAATTGGTACTCTTTATTGCGTTTTCGAATCGCACAAAAAATTAGTTTATTTACAAGTTTTGACATTTTATTTTGTCATTCTTCGCTATTGTTTATTTTGGTGTCAGTATTGCTTCTTTTTGCGAAAGCGTTTGCGTAGACGATACAGAGTACACAATTGTATTCTAAACGCATTTACCTTTCGCATCGAAATTGCTTTCGCATCGCAATAGAGAGTAACCCGCCTGTAATATGTAATTTTGAAATCGGAAACGAAGAAATATGATTGTTTTAAAGATTTAACATACCCGAGGTGTCCTACTGGCCCTGGTGGACACATGAGGTCCAAATTCATAACTCGACAACACTTTATCTTTGCGCATGTCAAATTTCATTCAAATCGAACTATAAGTTATAGATTTATTTCCCTCTATTTTTCTACCACAAATTAAAATTACATATTTTTTCGAACATCCAAGAAATACATGTTTAGTGAGTATAACAACTGACATATTTAATTTACACTAGGATCGCCTGGTGGTCAAAATTCGACCACTAATAACGAAATTATACAGTTACTTTGAGTATACGCAAAAATATTTTTTCACGTTTGTGTACAAATACACGTGTATTTAGATGTGCATAAACATGTTGTTGTTTTTCAAGCAAATTTAGAACGCTTTTTAACACTTTTATGGAAATATTTTTTAAAAAAAATTTATATTGTGCACATCTAGAGAAAATAATCTTTTAAACCATATATGTTTCATCAATATTGGTGGACAATAACATACTTAAAATTGTACCACAAAAAAACGTGCGGCCTCTTTATATATAAGATGTATTTGAAAATTTGTATTTACATGTATAGACGAAACTTTTTTTGCAACGAGTCTTTATCAGAATAATGAAACTATTAAAAGTATTCAAAATCTAAAACAATCCAAAAAGAACTCCAATGGTATAACGAAGGCTTTTATATGCTTAGAAAAAACTAAACGAAGGACTGAGATATTGTATATTCTTTATCATGCTTTAATTTCTCCATCATCTACAATCAGCGAGAGTTTTTTCCATGTCAAGTTTTTTTAAATCTAAAGAAAAAATTAAACGATTTAAGATAAAACATTTAAATTATATTCTTTTTTAAAAGATTATATCAGTAGATCTCACTAAAATCCTAAAAAAATCACATTTGTATACAAAAAGGATTTCAAATACCATATTTGCTATTATTTTTTGGTTGGACTGTTATGTTTTGTTTGTTTTTTATGTTTTTGTACACAAAATTCAGGGTTGTATTTACAATTTAAAATTAAAATAGAAATTAATCGGTTAATCGAATAATTTTAAATTAACCGATTATTAACCGAATAAATTATTTGCTCGATTAACCGATTAAACCAGAAACCCGATTAATTGAATACCCTACTACATACCATTTTGTGTCGAAGATAAATATAACGATTTTAACGGCTGATTTAAAAGTAGCATAATGCTTTCAAATGGCAGTGGTGTAATAGCAAACTGTAACATATCTGTGGGCATTATTAACATTGAATAAAAGCTTTCAGTTGACCATTGATTTACAGACTATCGCTCTGTTCGTCACACCTAATGCCGGGAGCAAGCATTTTTTTTCATATATTGAGCTGTTCGCTTTTACTTATTCATTTTTTTAAGCAAGTTGCTTTTGCCTCACACATAGTGTATTAGAATAAGACAATAATAGTTCTAAGATTATATTTTGTTATACGGTCGTTTGTATCTCATATTAAAAAAAAAAAAAAGTCTCAATAAAGTGTTTACTTACTTACTTACTTGACCATTGATTGTAAGTATGGCAACGCTGTTTGCTGCGACCGTATATTCGAATTCGAATATTCAGTTAAGCCCATGTCTCCACGTAGCAATATTTATTGCTAAGCTCAAGCAATAACGTCGGCAGAACAACAGCAGAGTGATTGCTGATTGCTTTAGGTGGAGAAAACGTTCGTCACAAATACAAAATTTTCAACGCGAGAAGTTCTATGAAAAACTTTAGTGTATTTTGCTTATATTTTGTATTGCATGATTTTTTTCACTTTTTTTCACATTGAGGCAATCAAATTTGACAATTGCAGCAATAAATATTGCTACGTGGAGACATAGGGTAAAGAACATTGTAGAAAGTACACCACAGATGGCGTATGTATCTGGAGTGCAGATGGCAGTCAGTTTATCAGAGACGCTATTCGAATAAACATCAACTGAGTGCCTTAAAGTATGCTGTATTTTTCAAGTGAATTCGTGTACATTATAAAGTGTGTCTGTATTTCTGCGAATTTATAAACGTGCACGTTATAAATACATGTATGAAAAAACATTGAGTGACTATTTAATTCTGTGGTTGTTGTACATTTTAAATAAATAAAGAGTTGTTACAATTTTTAAACTACTAAACGGCTTTTATTTGCAATCAAAAGTATCCGGTTTATTTAAAGGAAATAAACCAGCGTTTTAAAAAGGTTAAAACGTAACAATATCAAATATTCTAGTTTATTAGAATGCTGTAGAAGTATACTTTGTGGTAGAAGTCATACTGAATAGTTATAGGGATAGAATAGTTAAAAAGGTTAAAACGTAACAATATCAAATATTCTAGTTTATTAGAATGCTGTAGAAGTATACTTTGTGGTAGAAGTCATACTGAATAGTTCTCCGTCTTTTACCACAGATCTAAATTTCTGAAGATATATCCGGAATACTCTTTATTATTACATAGGAAGTGGCGGCACTGGTGTACATGTAGTGTTGCCATGTATTTTTTGAAGAAAACGTTTTATTTCCTAAAAAAAAAATTTTTAAGTACAGTAGTTTTGACTTACCTGCCTTTCACTTAAGAGCATTTTACATATAAGTGCACAAAACTTGTGTTTTGTATATTTATTTACCAAACTCCATATAAATTCGTTAATTTTAGTGCATTGTTCATACCTGCACATTTAAGATAAGTGCATAATACTTTTGGAAGCTATAACTGGTTTTCATGAAAAAAATTTAATTTAGCTGCCTAATACAAAATTAAATCAAAACAAATAAGAAAAATACGATTTTTAATGAAAAAATATGATGTACACTTCTTAATAATTTTAAAAGTAGCTAAAATATCAATTTGACGTTATTTTTAGACGGAAAAATCACAAAGCTTCGTGTAAATTATTTGCCGTTAGCTGCTTTTTTGGGCAGTATACTGTAAATGCACTTACCAGCATCAATGAGCAGGTAAGTGCATTGAAGTTAACTGCATTTTTAACTTACCTGCACAAAATATCGTGCAAAGTTGATTGTGCAGGTAAGTCAAAATTACTGTACATACAGAAATTACAAAACCCAATTCGTACATTCAGTATTGGCCACAACTAAAGCACTCCCTCAATGATTTTTTTTCATATGGTATTTCATATGGCGTTTTTCGATATTCCTTCCCAGGCTATTTTAATGGCATGAAATAAATCGTGAAAATTTTCGATCCTTATTTCAGCAATTTTCACGATTTATTTTCATATTAACAATGTGCCACAAGTTCTCAATAGGATTGAGATCGGGAGATTGACCAGGCCAATGAAGAACTTGAATCATATTGCATGACCAGAAAAGCAACTCCAGACCATTACATTGCCACCTCCATGTTTAATTGTTCCTTCCCAATACTTAGGATTCAGTCTTTCTCCTTTTGGTTGCGTACACGCCTTATTCCAGCGGAACTTTTTAAGTTGTATTTGGATTAGTCAGGGAACAGTACTGTCTTTCATTTTTGGACAATCCAGTCGATGTGGGCTTTGGCAAATTTAAGTCTAGCTTTATTGTTCTTAGCTGATAGAAATGTTTTTTTAGCTGGTCGTCAGCTGAATAATCGGGCTTCTACTACTCTTCTACGGATTGTTCTTTCGCTAACGCATAATCTTAGACTTGTTCGTACTTGAATAGCTGATGCTGTAGGATCTTTTTGTATTGCTCTTTTGATCAAGGAATCATAATATCGTGTTTTTTCACGAACGACCTCCAGAATGCACCGGTGATATGCGACCAGTCTTAAAAAATTTTGAAACGAGCCTGGAAATAACTGATCTGTTAATTAAATATTTTTCACTCAATTCATGTAGTGATAAATCCGTCTTTCAGTCTTCAATAACTTTAATTTTAAATTCACTGGAGTACTTGTTCCTTGTCATTGTTTTTTTTCACAATAAACTGTATAAAACTTAAATTTTGCAAACTACGTCTTCCTTCATTTTTATCTTTTGGAATTTTTAAGTCCATTCATTGTGATTCCCGATAACTCACATTGCAAATGTGCAGTACCGAGTCAAATTTTTAAACATCTTATAAGAGGGTGCTTTTGTTTTGTCCGTTGCGTTTTGAGTTTTTATATGATTTATCATTTTAAATTAATTTTTAATAAAATTATCTTAAATGAATATTAAATGAACATTAACAATATTAGTTAATAAAATATATACAAATACATCCCAAAAAAGCCGTTTTTATCAAAAAAAATTATGATTTGAAAAAATCCATTGAGGGGTGCTTTAGTTATAGCCAATACTGTATATGTAATCAGACTGAGATAATTTATGTGAATTTAGTGCTGTAGACACTTTAAATAATTTCAAATCGATCACCCCATTTAGTAAATGAATATCATAAATTTACAATTTTCCAAAAAACTTTTTTTTAAAAAAATAAAACTTTTTTCATCTCAAGAACCTTGCAAAAAAAGGGAAAACTTGACATGTGGTAATACTGTGTACATGTTACAACAGACATAACATATTTCTGTCGTTATGCGCCATCTATTGTCATTTCTAACATATAATTTATATTTAAGTGCAGCAATACAGAACCATCTTCTGTATTCCATACACACAACTAAAAACAGTGTTGTCGTTTGGTTTATTTATCATAAATTTAGATTGCGACAATTCTAATATTTATAAATTTATAGTTGTTGTCTAGGTTATCTTTTAGACTTCCAAATGAATGTAGCATTATTCAGGCTGACATATCAGCCATAAAAAGGGCGGCTAACTGGCTTAGTTATAACAAGATATCAGACAGGGATATTCGTATATATACTGACAGTCAGGCCGCTATAAAATCTCTAACGGGTGTATACACAACATTTAATTTGGTCCAGGAATGCCGGGCATCCATAAACAGGATGGCGAGACATTCAACAGTCGTAATCAAGTGGGTACGGGGACACGGGGATACTACTGGCAACTGTGTTGCTGATGATCTGGAGGTTGTGAACCCACATGCACTATAACCAGGATGATATGGCCCCGACTGAATCGGGGACGAACAACACATCTTCTTGGCTTTACACACTCACAATTGAGTGGTGTAGTGGCGGTCATAACTGGACACTGTACCTTTGGTAACCACGCTAGGAGACTTGGTCTGACATACCACGACTTCTGCAGAAGTTGTCAGAACGAGGAGGAGGGTGAGACTATTTTTCATCTTCTTTTTCACTGTCCGGCATTAGGAGATTTACGCCTAAGGTTTCTGGGATATCGTTCCCTAAATAGTCTTTCTGAGCTCTCGAATATGACGCTTGAGGGTATTAATGCCTTTATAGGAAGTAGTAATTGGTTAAAAAAAAGACCTGACACGGAGATCTATTAGAGAACCTAATAACCGCCGACTCATTGGCACGTAACTTTTTTATCTCCTCCCTCTCTCTCTTTCTTTGGACATCTCCTTCTTAACTTTTTTTAATCTTCTCCTTCTCTCTTTTCACTTATTTCTGTCCCTCTTTCTTTTGTTTTCTTCTACTTTCAGGTAACACAAAGGGACCACTGCTTGGACCCACGTGAGCTGCTCTTCTTTTTCTTCATTTCGTGGCTGCCTGGAAACATAAACCTAAACCTAGTTGTTGTCTGAGAAAAAGAGTTAAAAAAGCTACTCTTACTAATACAAAAATAATTAATAATAATCTTCCAATAATAAATAATAAATTTTCTATAAAAAACAAGTACATTTGTAATAAAAATCACATAAATAAATTCTAAATTTATTGCACTAATCTGCCAAAATAGTAATTACATTAATTATATTCAATATAAAAATAATAATTTATCAAATATTAAGTCCTTTCGTACTGAAATATTTTAATTTTTAAAGATAGAAGATAGTTGTCTGAGAAAAAGCACCATCCATTTTGTCATAATGAAGCAATAGGTTTAGGTTTATTCTCATATTGGTGACTATGCACCTTATATAACGAATAAATAACGAATTTTACTTCCGATATAACGAATAGTAAGCGATAATAGTCTGTTCTTCCCTCTTAATTTCTTTTTACAATTCTTGTTTTCTTACTAATTTTGGCATGCTGAAGATGAATTTTATATTTTTCAATCATTAATCAAAATAGTGAATGCCGATTCTGAATTGAATTACCATGAAAATATTTTACCTTTTTGTTTTTGGAAAATATAATGTCCATGGCATCAAAATCAATGGTTAAAGTTGGAGTTTGCTTAAAAAAGGATCTACTTTTAAAGTGTCATCTATTATTTTACGATAATTTACACCAATCAAACTCCAAAAACAATTAAAAAAGCAAAAAAAATCTATAAATTTTTGTTTAATATTGTTTATTATTATTTTTGTATCTTATGTTGTATTATTAGCCGTTATCTTACATTAATCACGTTAAAAACTGACAGATTGCATAAATGTAATCAAAATAATTTAATTTTATTAAAATGTAAAATCCTCTATCATAAATATTGAATATTTTGTGAAGAAAAATAAATTCTCCAATAATCCAAAATTTTAAAAACCAATTATATGTGAGATTCAGTAGTTGCTTTAAAATAATATTGTAGAATACGGAATTTTAATAACTCAAGTAATATGCGAAAGAAACATTTTTTGGCTCTCCTGAAAAGTTGTGTTTTTCATTTCTATCTGTCCCATTGCTTGTTCGATCAGTAATGAGCATAGCGGTAACGGTTTTAGCTGTTATCACCCTGAAATAAACTTATATTATTATATTTTAAATATTTAAATTTCAATAAACTTATTTTTGGAAATCTTAAAAAGAAGTGATTGTTCCTATTATTTTTACCAACACTATACATATATACACAAAAACTATTTCAGCTGTAAAAATCACAATTTTTAGTTCTCATATATGTAATAGAAATCGCTAGAATTACTTCAAATCGCTGAATTATCATCACTGTGGAGAATTTATATTTTTTTCGAGGGCTGGGATGAAAGAAGCAAGCATAGCTTTATTAATTGTATTTTCATTAATAATGTGAATATTTCAAAACAAGTTGGTGCAAAAGTATTAGATTGAAATATTGCAAATATTGTGTAAATAGCTCTACAAATAATTTAATAAAATGTAAAATATTTTAGTGTTATAAAAATAAAACATTACTAGTGCTTCGTACAAAGAAAAGAAAGCAAAAAAACAAAGTTGAAGAGTCAAAAGGAAACAAAACAAAAAATAAAGAGAAATTAGCAAAAAATTACGTCGTGTGGTGCCTCTTTTATAATTTTTACCCTTTTCTTTTAATTTTTGTCATCATTTATTTTATATTTGAAATAAAATAATAAATATTTGTGGCAATAAATAAAAACATAATAGTACGAGTAGATAAATATAATTGTGTATGCGACTAGCATATTGAAATAATATAAAAGGGCCAATCAAACAAGACTCAAGTAAAAAATACGTGTTATTTGTTGTTTTACTTGAGATTTGAATTCCCTTGCTTTTTGTACCCGACCGACCAACAAACATAAAATAAAAAAAGAAAAAAACGAACGAATAACTATTGTTGGTTGCTGAACAAACTATTTTAGTCATCATGGATATTGTAGATGTCGATGAGGCACTTAAAGATGATTCCTTTATGTAAGTTATAAATGAAAATAAATTGCAGAGCAATTATACCAATTGAAAGATTAATCGATGTTTTAGATTTCTTGAAGACAAAACACACGACGATATATCGAATATATTGCAACAATGGAAAAGTAATAATGGTATACCGCCTTCGAATAACACCTCCCATCAGCCACAGCAACAAGAACAAGGTAAACCTAATCGTCCCACAATGAAAATAAAAACTTTAGATTTTTTTGTTACTTGAGTATGAGTATTACCCATACATTATTTAAAAGTATGTACAATGTCTTAAAATGGGTTACTGCAGCAACGGTCTTTCACAAACAATCAACCAACCAACCGGTAACTCGTTTTATCCATAAATGTTATAAAGTCTTCAAAAAAATATGACATAAATAACACTTGACTTGTAATTACCAAACGTATGCACATAGTACAAACGTTATTCTCTGGTACATTCATATGTATGTACAAATTTCTAAGCCCATGGTTTGACCATTACTTTACGTATTAATAGTGACTATAAACAACTTTAGGAAGTTAAACAAGTTTAGATGTGTAACAAAAAAAATTGCATTCCTACATACATATAAACTCAAATTGACTGGTATTTAAAAAAGACAAATTTGCATATTTTGTTATCAAGTCTATAGTTAAATTTTTAACGTTTATTGCCCTCATTTTGTAAAATTGTTTGACTATCGAAAAAGTAAACACCATCTTTTTACTTTTTACATTTCTCTTAACATTTGTTGTACAACTTTAGGTACTTTCATGCCAAAGTTTTTATTATTTTTGTTTTAATGTTTTTGAATTGTATAGTCAGTCGTATACCTCCTCTAACTATCTTAAAAAATGTTTCTCTTTTATATTTCCCACGCATTCATTCAAATTAATTTGCAACTGCTCTGCATGCAATCTTAAATATGGATATTGTTGGTTAAAATGACGTTTTAAATATTCGTGCAGCTTATAAATATGATTCCAGAACATTCACGCGACCCAAACGGAAATCTGCTCAAAATCTTGAACTACAATTCGTAAGTATTTATGTAAATTATATATCATTGCATTGTGGTCGCAAATAAAATTATTTTTAATTTAATAACAACTTTCTTATTTTAGTAGTACATATGTACATACTATTTATAATCGAATGCATTGTTTAAGTATTATGTATTAGGGTATTCAACCGATTATGATTAATTTTAATTTTTATGATTTTTAAATAGCGAATAATACGATTAATTAATCAATGCGATTTAAACGAAATTATTTTTGAATTATGGAATACATAAACTATATACATTCATAATTTTACTTAAATATTACGTCAATTCCAGGATAGATCGCCCAAAAATGTCAATATTCACCATATTGAGCCATATGCTGATTTCAGTTTCCCAAAATTACAAAAACTCGCGATTTTATTTCGGGTTTTCACTTTTTGAACCCTAAAAACACAAAAGTATGTAACTTTAAATAACTATATCTTTGGGAAGGCCTAATGCATTTAAATGTTAAAAAAACGGTTGTATTGTTTTCTTTTCCTTAAATTTGTTTTCATATTTTATTATGATTATTATTTTCTTGCTAAATAAGTCTTTAATGTGAAATTATAGCATATATGGGAACATTGGCTAATGAATCCTAAAAAATACAGATCTTGTATCCAAAAATCGGTTATCAAAATGAAAATGGTTGATCGAAAATCGATTCTTATCTTTAATAAATATGTGAGAAAAATTACATCTCAAATGTGATCAAAGTTTTTACTCAGTATTTTGCAGCTAAGCGTCTCAGTAAGACTGCACATAAATTTATTGTAATTTATTTTATTCCATACTTAATCGGAGGATGTCTTCTTACAATCCAATAAAAAAATCACAACTATCTCAAAAAATTCGTGTTTTTATTTTAAAACGAAAAGGTTTGATACATTCAAGTCGTTCAGTGCTAAAACATTATTGGATGATACAATCCAATGAAAAAGAGCACAACTATCTCAAAAAATTACATTCTTTGTGAGAACCCTTAAAAAAGTTTACAAATTTTTTTAACTGGTTTTTGCCAAATAAATTAAGGTAATAACTTCCATTTTAATTTTGACGATCGTGGCTACAATTCTTCCTCACACCCAAAATAATAGAATTATTTAGATGGTCTAAAAGAGCTTATTCTGCTTATGGTGAGCTTATGATATTCTTGTCGCAAGTGAATTTAAATTTAAAAACAAAAAATTTTAAACTGGAGAATTCTTAGATTTTATTTCTTTAACAAATAAATTTAAGCTGCTTCAAAAAATTTAAATAACCAGTCTAGAGCCAATGATGGCAAAAAATATGGAAAAACATAAAAAAATAAGTAAACATTGGATATTGTAAATTTTTATTTATTTATTATATACGAAAATAAGCTAAAATAACAAAAAATTGGCCTCATATTGTTTTTCCTTTTGATATTATTCCGTAATTTTAAGATTAATATCTTAATTTCCTTTGTATCGATGGATTTTAATTCTTTTTTTTTATTTTTAGTTGAGGAATTTAGATTTTATTTATTTATTTCATCACAACCTAGCCTATTATAGGCGATAATCGGTCACAAATTTCTACTTAAAAATATATAAACAACAATAAATATTATTTTTTTCTTATGTTTAAATTAAAACAATAAAATATAAAATAGTCTTAGAAATAATAGTTCTCCAATGTAAATGAACAAATTTTTAACAAACAATTAATATACATAACAATGAATTCTTAACATTAAATCGGAACAGATTTTAGTAAAAAGAAAATACAAAATTTTATTAATTACTATATATGTGTATACATATAAACACACATATATAATATAAAAACATATAGGACAATAAAATTGTACATAATATAATTTAAATCTTAGATCAGCAAGAAAAAGAGTAAAAATGGAAAAAGAAAAATAAAAGGTGTTTTTTTTGTTTAAATATAAATGTTATTACAATGCAGGTCACAGAAACAACTATCAAATTCGTTAAGATCAACAACAGCTACAAAACTAATAAATGCATCCCGTGATCATTAGGGTGGGTCAATTTTTTTGACTACTAAGCGTATAGCAAATTCATAATCTACGGGAAATTCTAAGAACTTTTCCAGAAGAAACCATGGTTCTAAAATCAAAATCGAGCTTCCTGTTTTTTACGAGAAGATTTGGAGCTCAGACCTCTTTTGCTAGGAGACCTCGGGTATGTTCAATTTTAAAAGTAATAATGTTTCTTCGTTTGTGTTCCGATTTCAAAAAAATACATATATATAGAATCTTCTCGTCGAGTACTACATATAACATCTCGTAGCTATCAATTATCTCTTATAGCGTAAGAGATATTGACATTTGAATAATACATTTTTAACATTTTTACCCACCCCACTCCAGTTTTTTGATGACCGCGGTTTCAAATATTTTCCGATTTTCTCTATTTTTAATTTATAGGACTAACAAGAAATGTATATATGTATAACATAAAGAAAAAATAATGACTGAGTCCAAAGTTATGCTTAAATTTCAAAAAATTAAAAAAGGCGATTTTTCGTTATTTTTTTGGGAAAAAGGTGCTTTTATTATTTTTAAGTTATCTAAAAAAATTTCTAAGAAGATGTATAAAGAATATATAGCTACGAGATGTTATATGTAGTACTCGACGAGAAGATTCTATATATATGTAATTTTTTTGAAATCGGAACACAAACGAAGAAATATTATTATTTTTAAAATTGAACATACCCGAGGTCTCCTAGAAAAAGAGGTCTTGAGCTCCAAATCTTCTCGTAAAAAACCGGAAGCTCGATTTTGATTTTAGAACCATGGTTTCTTCTGAAAAAGTTCATAGAATTTTCCGTAGATTACGAATTTGCTATACGCTTTACCACGTTTTTTGGGCCCGAACAAATTGACCCACCCTAGTGATCATATTTAAGGGACGTATAAAAGTAAAAGAAGCAGTCATACATATGATGACAATATATTCAAATAAAATCAACAAAACCAACAGCTCATATATCGAATAAAATGATTAAGGATTACTCCAACAATAATACCATAGACTAAGTATTCTCCTTCAAGAAACATTTACAGTCAAAAAACAAAATCTATCTCACTATCGCAAATTAATGACCACACATATTAGCCAAACTATTTTTTTTTATTTTTTCCACGGTATCCTTTTCTATAAACCTTCCACTATATATTTGCTTAAAAAGTTTTTCTAGGCCTAAGTTCAGGAACTTTTTTTTTTATTTTTTCCACGGTATCCTTTTCTATAAACCTTCCACTATATATTAGCTTAAAAAGTTTTTCTAGACCTAAGTTCAGGAACTTTGAGTGGGTTGCTTACTTTCAACATAAATTAGATTTTTCTGTAATAGTTAATTATTTCTTTGACGAAGTAGGCGATCGTTAAAACTGGACAAAAGATTATTTTAACATTTGATTGATATTTTTTGATGAATTTTTGAAATTTTTTTTTCTAATAATCCGATAACGGAAAGAACTATTTCACTTTAGAACTAGAATCATTTTAGAATCTATAAAAAAACTGTACACAAAAAATATCCTCTAAAAATCAAACAGCGAGACCTGTTTTTGTATGATATTCTTAGGTTTTTCTATAACAATTGGGGTATTCAAACGGTCTGCTATTGATCATATTGTGTTTCAATTTGTTTAAACTAAAATAATATATTAGGACTTAATAGCAGACCGTTTGAATACCCCAAATATTTAATTTAAATTTTATGTTAATGAACATTGGACATACATATTAATTAATCGCAAGTTTCAGTCTATTCAACAAATATGTTTTGATTTTAGTACCAAAATTCTATGAACCAGATTTTTTTATTTTTTTTTTATTTATTTTCGACTTAAGTAAAAAAAAAGTTTGAAGTTGTTCCCAAGGTGTTTTCAATGCGCCTTGGTTGTTTCTATTATAAAATCTCTATTTTCCAATGTTATTATTAGAGTATCCAAAACCGAAATTTCTGTAAATTTTCGGTTTTTTGACAAATCGGTTTTTATATGATGGTTAATGAAATATATTTTCTAAAGTTCATTTAAACATATTTTTAAAAATCTTTGATACCATTTTTAAAAAAATATATTTATTCTATAGAAATTGTAGCATTTGACATAATTTCGTGAAACATATAAAATAATTGCATAAAGATATAGAGTCTTATGAATTCAAAAATGTAAAATTTCCGAGAATTTAGTACACAATTCTTAACACATTTCTTATTAGCGTCTACAAAGTTGAAATAGGATGGCAAAACAATAAGGATTCAATTTTAATATTAGTGTTTAAAGGTAAATGTAAACACATTATGTAAATTAGACACCAACGTAATGTTTTTTATGATAGGGATGAAATAACACATGGAATTAAAGCCAACAAGTTTATTTATTGCTATTATTTATTTCATTAATAAAAAAATGTAAAATTGTATGATAAAATTTATTTATTTTTCTTATGAAACATGTAATTGTTTTTTCTTTAACATAAATGTCTATAAAAATAAATTTAAGTAGAATTTTTGCATATTGAGTAAAAATTTACCGGTTTATTCAAAAACACATTTTTTCGGTTAAACCGGAAACCGGGTTTTTTAATTTGTCGATTTGGACACTAGTTATTATATTTTCCTAAATTCCGGAATTCGGGATTTGAAAATTTGGGACCACACAGTAGGCAGTACATCAATTTGAAATACAATTGGGGTATTCACACGGTCTGCTATTAGTCATATTGCAATAATGTTCTAATATATTATAATCAGAGATCGAAAATAACTCGTCCATATACCAAAAAACCCAAATTGTGATTTATATTTTTGTGATAAAAATAAATCACTGAAAATAACAGTTATAACAAGATGTATTAACAAGGTGGCAGCGTAACTACAACAATTACAACAATACAAGAACAATAATCATTTTTGTTTGTGTAAAACCGTGCAAAGTGTCAAAAAAAAAATTCACAAAAACGCACTTTTATAAATGAAATAGTTTTTTTTAACACTTTTAAATATTTTATACACATAAAGCGGTGACAAATACTCACTTATTTAAATATAAAATAATCTTTTTAATCTTATAACAAATTTAAAAATTTTTGTAAACAAGCTTTTGACATTTCACAAGGCAAAACAAGAGTAGAGCAAAAAATAGTCAGCTGGCGTTACGCTGCCACCTGGTTAAATATGCCTTGAGTTATAAAATGATTTTTATTTAAATGGTTTGGTATGACCTTTATTCGTTTTTGTTGTTTTTTAATGGTTTGATGAGAGATAACCAATTCATTTGTTCTTGTTCTTAATAACTGTTACTTTCTCTTTTATTTACACACAATAACTTATTGTTAGTAATTTTTAACAAATTATGGAAAGAATATGATAAGTATGAAATAATGAAGTCTGAGTAACAGAAATGAGAATTTTTTTTAAATTGTTATTAATCGTTTCATAAATTTTATATATTAAAGCGTTGATTTGCATCACATTCATTTTTGCGATTTATTTTTCATGTTCGCAAATAAAAGTCACAAGCTGACCTTTACGAAAAAAATAAATTATAAATCACTCATCCAGATTATTTGTGTTTGTTTCTTTTCTGTTTCTCTCAACCTCAATCATAAAATTTTCTCGAATAAATCACTCAGTGATATATCAGAAAACATTATTTTTAAATGGCTGCGAATGAGAATTTACCATTGAAATGAAATTGAACCAGTTATTTTCAGTCTCTGATTATAATAGTTGTTGTTGTGTTTTAAACAAAAAAAGTATTATTTTATGACAAAACAATAAGCATAGTTCAAATAGTCTTATTAGTTTAGAACTTTTTTGTTTGAAACACAACAAAAATTTGATTAAACTATCATAATATATTAGGACATTATGACCAAATAGTAGACCGTGTGAATACCCTAAATGTAAAATATTCACTTATTGAACCTTGCCAGGTGTTTGTATTTAAAATTTCAGAGTTGTTAGTTTTCTATATATATAAAAGAGTAACGTTACTGACTGACTGACTGACTGACTGATTCATCATCGCACAGCCCAAACGGCTGAAGCTAGAATCATGAAATTTTAACTGTGGGTTCCTCCCTCCTCAAAACGATCCGATAAGAAGGGATTTTTGGAAATTCGAACGTTTAGGGGGTAAAAAAGGGTAAAAACGGGTAAATTCGGTAACCTTATATCTTCAAAACTAATAAAGATACAAAAAAACTTAAAATTGCATGTTACTCTATTTAAAAAATAAGCTGACAGGTGTTTCGTACTTTTTCGAAATTCGAACCCTTTAGGGGAGAAAACGGGTAAAAACTGTATTTTGGTACTTTTTTTGCACCCTATGTATCTTTTAAACCAATAAACATAGAAACAAATTTTAAATCGTATTCTTTACTTATCAAAAAATAAAAAATATAAGTTTGGTACTTTTTGGAAATTCGAACTCTTAAGGGATAAAAAGTGTTTTTATTTTTAGTACTTTTTCATAAAATATGTTTTTCTATAATTTGACATAGACAATCGAATATTTTATTATGAGCTGCCACCACGATACAGAACATTATTTTAATAATATTTTACCACCGCAATGGGGATAAAAAAGGTACCAAAAAGGGGATTAATCGGGAAAATACATTTTATTGCAAATTATTAAGCCGATTTTGATAATTTTTTTAACATTGGTTCCTGGATTCATACAAAAATCAACTAACAGGTTGTTATTTGGAACTCGAATGCCATGCTGTATTTTTGGCCAAATCCGGGTAAACAGTTTGGTACTTTTTTAAAACATATTTATTATTGGGCACATTAACACAGATTTTAATCGATTGAGACATGTCTGTAACATAAACAACTTTTGCAAAATGAAATATTTTTAAATTTCAAACTTGAGGGGTGTTCAAGGAGGAAAAGGGAAATTGGTACTTTTCTCCTAAGGTACCTTTTTAATATTTTAAATTATTTCAGTTATCAACATTAAAGTTAGCTGATATGTATCTGAGTGAAGTTAGTGTTAGGAATAGGGGATAATATTTAGGTACCAAAATGTGTGAACTGAACTATAGGTACTTTTTTGTTCTTCTAATGGTACTTTTTTGAAATTTCTATAACAATGGACTTAGAAACATGAAATTAAGCATATATGGTCCTAAGTGAGTGAGAATTCTAGGGGAGACTTTTTGGTACTTTTTCTTTATTGGAATGGTACTTTTTGTTATTTCTTCACCAATGAACCTAGAAACATGAAATAAAGCTTATATATAAACCGAGTGAGTGGGAAACCACAAGTGTGGGTTTTTTGGTACTTTTTATATATTCTAATGGTACTTTTTTGAATTTTCTATAACTATGGACTTAGAAACATGAAATTAAGCATATATGGTCCTAGGTGAGTGAGAATTCTAGGGGGGAGACTTTTTGGTACTTTTTCTTTATTCTAATGGTACTTTTTTGAATTTTCTATAACAATGAACTTAGAAACATGAAATTAAGCATATATGGTCCTAAGTGAGTGAGAATTCTAGGGGGAGATTTTTTGGTACTTTTTCTTTATTCGATTGGTACTTTTTGTAATTTCTTCACCAGTGAACCTAGCAACATGAAATAGAGCTTATATGGAACCGAGTGAGTGGGAGACCACAAGTGTGGACTTTTTGGTACTTTTTTCTATATTCTAATGGTACTTTTTTTAATTTTCTATAACAATGGACTTAGAGACATGAAATTAAGCATATATGGTCCTAAGTGAGTGAGAATTCTAGGGGGAGAGTTTTTGGTACTTTTTCTTTATTCGAATGGTACTTTTTATAATTTCTTCACCAATGAACCTAAAAACATGAAATTAAGCATATATGGACCGGAGTGAGTGGGAATCTACAAGTGACTGTTTTTAGGTACTTTTTCTATATTCTAATGGTACTTTTTGAATTTTCTGTAATAATGGACATAGAAATATGAAGTTAAGCATATATGGTCCTAAGTGAGTGAGAATTCTAGGAGGAGACTTTTAGGTACTTTTTGTTTATTCTAATGGTACTTTTTTTGAATTTTCTATAACAATGAACTTAGAAACATGAAATTAAGCATATATGGTCCTAAGTAAGTGAGAATTCTAAGGGGAGACTTTTTGGTACTTTTTCTTTATTCGATTGGTACTTTTTATAATTTCTTCACCAATGAACCTAGAAACATGAAATAAAGCTTATATGGAACCGAGTGAATGGAAAACTACAAGTGGGTGCTTTTTGGTACTTTTTCTATATTCTAATGGTACTTTTTGAATTTCCTATAATAATGGACCTAGGAGTTCCAAAAAAACGAAGAATTTCAAAACCACGGTTTCGGTTTTAAAAAATTAAAAACCGATCGGTTTCGGTTTTGTGATAATTTATTAAATATTGAGTACTATAGAAACAAAATTAGTTGATAATATAGGAAATGATATACAAATTTAAAATTCAAACTTGACGGGTTATGGTTTAGTGAATGCGAATTCAAAAGTGATAATCAATGTTACTATTTGTTTATTGCAATGGTACTTTTTGAATATTTTATAATAAACCTAAAAATTTAAAATTAGGCACACATGATTCTGAATGAATTTGAATTCACAAAAGGTGACTTTAGTAGTAACTTTCTTTTGCATTTTCTATAATAATAGACCCAGAAATATGAAATTAGACATTTACAATTAGATTCACAAATGGAGACTTAATAGTACTATTTCATTCTTCTAATTGGGGTGGCGAAGCGCACCGGGTCAGCTAGTATAATATAATTTTTTATAAACACCCAAATAGTTTTTAACATTATTTAATTTCCTCAAACTAATTGACCGTTAAAAACTTTTCGACCTTGAATTCAATAAATCAGCGAACATGAGAGCACTATTGTTTGTTTATGTGACGAATTTAATGCTTTAAAGAATATACATCGATGGATCCATACAAAAACATACATTCACATGTATGTATGTGTAGTACAACTGCGATCTAAATAATAGTGACAGTGCAAACCTGTTGTTTTAAACAAATACATATAATACAAAAACTGTTAAAATATTATTTTCTAAAGAATACATAATAAATTATGTATACTTGTCTATCTATGACAGCCCTCTAAAATTGGACATTTCCGTTTTAGTAAAAAAGGGGCCGTGTTCCGGATGGAATAACTGTCGTCTGAAAAGATTTAATTTTCTCTTTATGAATAAATATTTTCGGACATAAGATCCTCTTAAAAGGAAATGTGCTATTGTCATTGTATATCCTGTAAAAGTATATTTTTTTAGGAAAGTCGACAACAACGATATAGTTTTGTAAAAATTCCAAAATGGTATTTCAATGTTATCTGTAGTTATTAGGGTATTCAATTAATCGGGTTTCTGGATTAATCGGTTAATCGAGCAAATAATTAATCGGGGTTTAGTTTTAATCGGTTAATATTAAATTATTCGATTAACCGAATAATTTCTATTTTAATTTTAAATTGAAAACAAAAACACGAATTTTGTATACTTATATAAGCATTTTGGTAATAAAATGAACAAAAGCATTAAAAACAAACAAAACATAATAATTCTACAAAACAATAAATAAATATATACACATGTGACTTCTTTTTTCGATTTTAGGGAGATCTTCTGAAATAATCTTTTAAAAAAAGAATGTAATTTAAATCCTTCAATTTTAAACGATTTTTTTTGTTTTAATTAAACTGGACTTGAAAAAACTATCTCACTGTCCAATTTCTCAGTTCTTTTTTAGTTTTTTCTAATCATATTTTTTAGATTTCTAATACTTTAATAGTTTCCTTAAGTTCTGATTAAAGACTCGTTTCAGTAATGTCTTTAGTTTCGTCTATTACCATATCGTCCTTCAACTCATTATCACAAAGTTCAATATAGAATATTCTAGAAAAAATGTCATTTCCAAATTCCTTAGTTTCAGTTTTCGTACTATACTTCAAAAAACTATTGCTAGAAGGGAATGTTCACGAGTTAAAAAATTAAATTTTACAAAATAATTCTGCATAAAGTGCAAAAAAATTGACATTTCGGTTAATTGGTTAATCGACACAAATTAATCGGTTTATTCGTTATTTGAAAATCGTCAATTTTAAATTATTCGAACAGTTAACCCGCAAAAATTAATCGGTTAACCGATTAACGGTTAATCGATTGAATACCCTAGAAGTTATGGTAGTTTTCCTATAGCAAACATTTCACAAAAATCGTATTTTTTCTCGCATATTTTTTTGAGTAGTGAAAAGTAGTGTTAGCTCTTCAGGTTTCTCCAAAAAATTCTCTTATTAAGAAAAATGAGAAGATTCGTTTCACTTCTCATTTCGCAGTAAAATTTAGTACTCATACTTAAAAAAAATTAGAAGTGAAATGGATGTTGCTGGTTCTTCAAGTTTCTCCAAAAAATCTCTCTTATTAAGAAAAATAAGAAGTGAAAGGAGGCAATATATTAAAATCTTAAAATTTCCGAGTTTTACCAGGATTTTTTTTCTTTACAAACCATCTCCTGAAAATTTCGAATCGAGTAAAAAATCAGCCATATCGCTCCAGCCGTTCTCACGTCATGTCATTATATATATGACCATTTCATTTTCATATACATATATAGATAAGCATTAATTTTATTAAGAACAATATGGGTATTAGTAGAAAGTTCTTTGAAATGATTTTCGCTTTGAATAATATTTATATTATACAAATAAATAATATTTATAGGTTTATATATTTTAATACATTGGTGTTATTTATATGATTATTTGATGAGATTTTAGTCCCGGTCCACACTGTGAAACATGCTGCAAAACATTTTTAAATTCTCTTTTGAAACTGCATTCGTGTCCACACAGTGAAGTTTTTGCTTTTCAGTTTTTGACATTTCTGTACAGTACGAATACGAACGAATAAATGTGGATGACATACTCAACAAAAACTTCATGTACATGAAACAAAGTTCCCTTTTTCATTGCTCTTTCCCCTTTTATCAACAAACTCAAATGTTTTGCAGCAAATGTTTCACAGTGTGGACCGGGACTTAATAAATTTGAAATAAATCTTATCTTCCAAAGAGAATTATTATCTTCCCAACAGTTTTTATACCTAGCATGTCGAATGAAAAATAACCATGTTATACCAGATCATATAATAAACGATTTCTGTATCTACTATAAAATGTCTAAAAAGGAACTTAGCAAGTTTTCTCACTAAGCTAACAAAATGTTTCTTATTTAATTTAAAATTTGTGATGCAAGTTTTTCCCGCATCTGCTTATATATGTTGACTGGTTAGTGACGCAAATGACAATTCATACACACATACATTGGAAATATATGAGTCACGTTCAAAGATATGAGCTAATGTATCTTCTTAACATCAGTCTTAACAAATTCGCAATATTAAATAGTAAACATATTTTTTTTTTACTATTTAGCCGTTTGTATAGTATGGTTATTAATTGTTAAATAAAACATATTTTTTTAAATTTGTTATAATATGATTTGTGTGATTTAAAATTACAAAACTAGTAAAAACAGAATTACTTTATTCTTTATAGCTCTAAATGTAGTAATTTTAACATTTTCTTCTCCATAGACAAATTCTACGAATGCTCCGCAATATCAGCCAAATAATCAACACCAGCAAAATATGATTAATACACAACCTGATAATCCAATGCTTAATCTTGAAATTGGTGGTTTGGTCACAAATATGCATAAATCATTCTTACAAGACACATCACCGCCACCATTTGCTTCCATGGACGCATCAATGGATCGTATGAACAATTCCCTAATAACTTCCGCAGATTTTTCGAATATAAATTTTTTACAATCTACCAACTGCATGGATTTTGGTGGTCCAGATGCGGTTGGATTTACTAATTTTAATCTAACTGGTAAAGTAACAAGTGAAGGTTATAGCCTAAGTGACATGATTAGAGATCGAAAGGCTCTTGAATCACTGACTATGTCGAGTGATGGAACTTTAATAAAAGACTCACATATTGGGCAAATCGATGACATTTCACTGACGCTTAGTAAAACGGCTTCGGGTTGTAGTACAATGGACAACTCAACAGAAAGCGTCGAGGCTATTAATCGCACAGTAGAAATCATTAACAGCAACATGGATCGAACATTCAATGGTGGCGTGCAATTAGAATTGGCCACATGCCATGGATCAAAAACGATAGGGAATAATAGCAGTGGTAGCCAAATTCCGAGTGCTCTTCAGCGAACCATGGTTCTGTCAGACGAAATGATTGGTGATATCACCTATAATTTGGTTGAGAACAGTATGTACGCTAGCATACCTTCGGAACAAGCTAGTGTGACTCAAAACTTTGGAGAAACACACAATTCGGAACAATCTCTTAGTGTGACTCAAAACTTTGGAGAAATACAAAATTCATCAAATGAGAATACATCCAAGCCTGCTTCAGTTTTAGATGAAACCATATGCTTATCAACAGGTGGTGGAGGTGGTGATAGTGGCACAGCAAACATTAAAGCCGGAAACTCAACATTCGACTGTCAGAATATTACTCCAGATACGCGCTGTGAAACACCTGAGGGTGTAGAAAAGAACACTGCAGCAATGAAGTATTACGAGTCTACTCCCCATGCATCAAGTGTACGTTACAATAAACATCATTATACACCAACGCTGAAAATGGTTTGTGATGTTAATATATCGCCAATTGTAGGAACACCAACCAATGCTCCACATAATGCCACAAGAGTTCTCAATGATACTTTTGAAAATGATCAACATAGATTAAACAAGACTAACAACATCATCAATACGAACACATTTTCAGGTAAATTACCTTTAATGACCACTGTTGAAATGATCGAAAACATTGAAAATCCTACATTCGATAAGACTTTCAAACGTTTGGAACAGCCGAGCCCAGCTTCGCTTGAAATGAAGAACGTAATGGATTTAGCCCAAGCAGAAGCTAATCTACTGGCATCGAATAACAACGAAGAAGAGTTTGATCACATGTTAGATGAATTTAGTAGAGTGGAGCTGAACGCTGAGCAACTGAAAATGAAAAAGTCATTGGACTCAATTAAGAGGCGTTTTAATTATGGCCCAAATAGAGAAAAATCGCAGCACAGAGAAATATCGCGTGAAGCTAAAGATATGCGTGATATGATGAGAGTATCTGCCGACATATTGGGGGAAGAAGATCACTCTTCGAAAGATTACCTTAATATGACCATGGATATTGCAACACAAGACAAAGATGAATTTAAGAAGTCAAAAGAGCATTTAGTGGAATCCCCGCATGCTTTAAGTGAAACGTCTTCTGATGTGGTGAGGAGTCCCCTTAAAGATTCTGTTACGACGAGTAGTATTTCGGATTCCAAAATTTCAAATGGTCTTAGTCTGTCTTCAGTAAGCAATGCAAGTACTGGTGGTGAGCGCCTCTTGAGTCGGCGAAGTCGTTTGTATGATGACTTTAATATGTCCACATTATCATCAAGCTCAATGCATGGTACTAAAGTATCATTGGGATCATCGTTTACCGTACACAAGGAAGGCGATGTTATAGGTGACATTCGGCCGAATATAACAAATGAGACTGAACACTTAAGTGGCCAAAATCCACTGGAAATGGTGCAAGAAAAGACTGAGTCAACGGCAGAAGAACTATCTAATGTGTCTAACCAAATATCTGATAACGTTAAAGAATCGTTATCAACTGGCCAATATAGACTAGCAGAGAAACGAGAACGGGATCGTGATCGATTTAAAACTATTAAAATAAATAAAAATCGCAATGGCGACTCGGGCTGTGGGGATGGTCTTTCGGGATCGGAATTAAATGTGCCTTGTATTGATGACTATGCTATTGAAGTAAACGTTGAAAGTGCAGAAGATTCCGAACAGTCGAATCAAAGGTTTTCCAGACGTGATCAGACAGCTTCCCCTGTTTTCAATAATAATAAATCAGAAGTGGAGATGAATAATACGAATAAAACAACATCGAAAATAAATCCTAACTTCTTAACTTACAAGAAACCAAAAGATAAACAACAACCTAATATTCGAAACTTGCCAGAGGTTGCACCCGCTCCTACTACCGCATGCGTAGCACCGGATGTAGCATCCTCTAAGCCACGTTCGTTATCTCGACCACGTTATCTAAGCGGACTGACAAAGTTTTCCGCAGTTAGCAAAGCGACATCGGCTGACGAACTGGAGAAATCTATTCCACGACAAACAAATCTAAATGCAACAACATCTGCATTGAATGTTGGTCTCTCAAAGGGATCAAGTGCGGCCAATGTCTCATTGAATCGCACTCAAATTGGTGGACCTACTGAAAAACAATCTGGTGAACTTAAAAGCCCCATGGGTATCAAATCAAAATCGTTTCATAACTTATCAAGTCATCACACATATGCCTCAGCTTCAAACAACACCACCGGGGGAGGCTTAACAACAACTAAAAGTTTTGGTCTTAAGAAACCAAGTGCTACTGGAATTTCAACCGAAAAATTGGTAAATATCAAAAATATGTATTTTTCTTATGTAATTTTGTAAAATTGGTAAATATCAAAAATATGTATTTTTCTAACATAATTTGTTGATACTCATGATTTTGTGTATATTTCGTTAAGGCTAAAACAAATCCAAATCGAAATTCATGTTTGTTAAATCCCAGCAGCAATCAAACGCCAATCATGCAACAGGTTAATATTTATAATATTTTATTTTTTTACATTACAATAAACACCTAAAATTATTTATGATTTTAGAAATCTGACGAATCAGTATTTAAAGTTCCGAAACTTGTATCTGGCATACGAGTTCCTGGAGCAGCAATACAAGGTGGGCTAGCAGCAAAACGTGCTGGTTTGGTAAGGCCGTCTTCGGGTTACTATAGTCTCACTGTTACAGCCAAAGGAGTCCAACCGGCAACATCAGATGCAGATTGTGATGCGGGTAGACACTCTCCTACAGATGTATGCAGTACTTTTTTTATTTTAAATTAATTATTATGTATTTTCTAATTATTAATTTGTATTTTTAGAGTATGTCGTCAGCATCGTCAAGAGGTAGCGCTCAAAGTCTTAACAAAACTACGGTTGTTAAATCATCTGGAACCTCTAACAGTAGCAATACGACGAAAACAAATGCTACAGCGGCTCTTACAAAAATCACAATCGGTTCTACAGGTATTCCAAAACCGTCTGGCCTTAGGCCGCCTTCAAATATAAAACGTAGTGGACTTCCAAGACCTTCGAGTTTTATAAAAACTGATAAATAAAATAAATTATTATTTTAACATTTCTTTTCCTATAAGAAACTACATTACGTTGCTCTCTTTTTATCTCATACACTTATTTACGTTCTCAAATATGTTAGTATGTCTATAAAAACCAAACCCACTCCCCCTCCCCACATTATAACTTTAAGTATGTACTAAACAAGTGTACTAAGTGAAAAACTCAGTTTTTGTCCATTTACATTATTACTAATTTCGTAATTATTATAACGCAAAACTGATACTCAATCGGTCAATCAATTATTAATCCTACTAACTTTGGCTAATTATTAATTTCGACTGTATTTTTTGTATGTCGCATTTATTAAAGAACAAAAAGAAAAAAAACCGTTACTTTTACAATATAAAAATTATAAATTTGGTGTATTGTAGATTATATTCTGCTCAAATACAGAATTTATAAAATATTTTTGAAATTGTTATAGATATGAAAATTTAAAATTAAAGAAAAGTTTGTTAAAGTTCCTGCCTTTAAACAAAAAAATCAGGAATATTACAAAGATAATGTCCTTAAACACAATTAGTGCTGCTCAGTTAAACGAAAGAAAACTAAGAAAATGTATTAAATATTGAAATTAGTATTTATTTTTGAAAGACAATTAATTGAATTGAATAAATAACAAAATAATCTCCCATCGTTTATATATACAAACATAATATTATTTTCCAATTACTCCAATATACAAATATATCTTGAGTGCCAATTATGATTTCCTTGCTTATTCACGCGAAATTCAAAAAATATTACTTGTCCAATGAACTTGAGGAGAACGATATAAATAAAATCATAAAAAAGAAAAGAAAAACGTCGATCTAACCTCAAGAGAAATCCTAGAACATTTCTTTAGTTAAGGAAATAGTTTTTCCCTTTTACATGCATATCTATTATTTTTGTTTGTAAGTTTTTAAAACATATAAATATTCAACTATGTTAACTGAATAATTATTAATATACATACATTGTATTTTATTTTATATTGCTAAAATGTCATATTTAATCCATACACAAATTGCCTTCTTAAATACGAATGATATACATATTAAAGAGCTTGTTATAAATTTGCTTTAAACACCCGTTTATTATTATTTATTTTTTCTTTTCATCTTGTTGCTTAGATTATCTACATACATTACAATACATATTATTAATTGGCAAATTATTGGCTTGTTATTTAAATCTCATAGTCGTTAGTTAATACATCATAATAAACCTAATCTCCAGATGATCATTAATACATACATATTTAACCCAATCAAATCAATTCAGTTTAGTTTTTTTTTATTCTTATGTATTATTTTTAAGTCTTTATACTAAATAATATTTTATGCATTGATGCTGAAAAGCATATACAATAAAAAAAACATTAAATAAAATTGTATAAAAATACAATTATTTTTATTTCGGAGTTCATACGACTTTTAATTTTTAGTATATCGATCGATGTGCAAAAAAGTAGCTTTTGTTCTGCGGCTCCTCATATGATAGCCGCAGAACAAAAGCTACTTTTTTGCACATTTCAAATTTTTGGGAAATTGAGTTTTATTTATTTGGCCCCCTTATAAAACTGCATGAACATGGAAATGGTAACAAGTTTCTTATTTGTCAATAGATACATCTAACTGCCATAAGTCACCACATTAAATGTTAAGGGTGTTTGGTATAAAACCATTTTAATATCGGAAAAAGAACCTTTTGTTAAAAAATAAAGATAAAAAGTACGTTTTTTAAAAACAAAATTAAAAAGTATCACCCTAACTATGAAATAAATTTTAAAGTTAACTTTTGTTAAATTCGACTATTTTAAAATAGAACTTTGGTTTTTATTTGAAAAAAGCTTCAAAACTTTTTCCAACATATACATTCAAATAATTGAAAATATTTTTCAATGAATGTAAATAAAAAAAGGAAATTTCAAAAAATTAAAAAACAAAATCATAGCGTAATGATTATAAAGTGTATGCGTTACGACAACAAATACAACAATACAAAAACAAATCACTTTTATAGTGTCAAAAACAGCTGCTTAATGTATACAAATTAAAGCAAAAAAAAATTTTGACAAGATGGAAGTTGTAAACAAATTCGAGCAAAAAATAATCAGCTGTTTGATTAATGTCACCATGTATTCATTACACCATGAACAAAATGTACATAAAAGTTCAAAATAAAAAGCTTTTTTTGAAATAATAAAACGACATTTTAAATTATATTTGAAATTTGTTTTATGGTACGAAATTTAAAATAATAGTCAACTTTATGAACTTAAAATCGACTTTAAGGATTTCATAGTTAGGCTGAATGTTTTTTATGCGTTTTTTTAAACGATAATATTTTAAATTAATGTTTTCAATCCTGGGGGGTAATTACAGCAGTCGAACGCGATCGAATACTTATTCGAATGTGCGAGGTTTTTTTTTATTTTTGGGATTCTCTTATTCGATATCGAATAAAATGTGTAGAAAACTATAATGATTGTGCTCGATAACGAACGAGTTTTTACTCGAACGCTAATAAGCTTTCGAAATTTATTTCGATTACGAGTGCGAGAATTTGCCCCCTGATCTAATATGCAAACATATTACACATTGAAATTAAATATTTTTTTAAGCACAAATTTTTTAGAACCCATTTACTTAGTAAAAAAATTTTATAAAAATACCAAAAAACAAATTTTTGAAAAAATGCGAAAAAGTAACTTTTGTTCTGCAGCTCCTCATATGTTAGACAGGTAATGATGCCAAACAATTCTTCCATCACACAGATGTTGTTTGGCATCATTATCCCATTTTAGGCAACAAATATTAGTTCAGTACTGTTACCGGATGTATCCATAGACCTCCAGGACGGAGTGAAATGAGGTTGACCGAACAGTCAAAAAAGAAGAGGAATTTCAGCGCAGGCTGGTGGATGGCCTACAAGTACGATATTAATACGGTAACCTGTCATTTTGTACAGGCGATTATCTTTTCTGACATGCCATCGTTATGTTGTATTGTAGTTGGGGTCCCTCCGATGACATCCCCGAAATTATACTGTTGTGTTACCTAACCAGTAACACCTGTGTTTCTTCATAAATATGATGTTCTGAGGACATCTGTTGGTCTGCATTTTGGCAGCTTTGCATGTTTCACCACTGGGTACAACACGGAAACGGTATAATTGAGCACTGATCTGCCAATCATTTTAAACGTAGACAACAACAAGGTATATTTTATATTAGAGAAATCGACCTGTACGAAACTACACGGCTCGCGTTTTTTCTTAAAATTATCAACCTATCGCTTCCGTTTGTCCTCGGTAACCAACCTGCTGATTTTTTTTGTTCTGGTGAGCAATCCGTGTATTGCTAGGTAGTGCGGATGTTGTAACATTGGAATTCGTCCAGACAGTATAAAACGAATGGCTGTTTTATACCGGCATTGTAGACATATGAGGATTGCAGGAGATCGTTGAAGGTGAAGTTTGTGAAGTCGCTTCAGTCTGCTTTGTTCTGCATAATGTATGTGTGGCGTGCTGACACAATGGAAAGGTAGTCTGATCGAAGTGAAACGGCTCGCTAGAATGTATAGTTGATCAGACCTGCGCTAGAAATTGTGATATCGTATGAGCTGACTCATCTATAATCAAGGTTGGGACATCATCATTCACAGTAAAGAAGGTGGACTGGTAAATCTGTTCCGCCAACACAGCACCTTTCATGGACGGAATACAGCTCGGAGACACTATCTTTGCTTATGGAAACACACTTTCCTGGTTGTGTTGGACCGGGATGATCTAGGGATGACGAGCAGGGGGACATTGTGCCTGAGTGTATTAAGGAGTGAGATCGAAAAAATCTTAACATACATATGTACATAAATGTTAATAAAAAAGAAACCACTAAACCTAAAGTTTAGATTTTTTTATTTGATTGAAATTATTTTTACAACTTATAAATACAAAAAATATTATTTTTATAGTTCTAATCAATGATGAATTTATGAACCTTTTCCGAAAACCTTTCCATTAAGGTCGACCACACTTTTGGACACCTTTTTTGTGCTCTTCAATTCTCTTTTAACAAGAGCCCAATATCAAAATCACTGGCATTAGCACCATGCAGTTTTGAGGATTTGCCTCTCTTGGTACAAATACCACATTATTGTTCTTGTACCACTCAATACCTTGATTAACATAGTGACTATTGTTTGTGTTGGACCGTGATGATCTAGGGATGACGAGCAGGGGGACATTGTGCCTGAGTGTATTAAGGAGTGAGATCGAAAAAATCTTAACATACATATGTACATAAATGTTAATAAAAAAGAAACCACTAAACCTAAAGTTTTGATTTTTTTATTTGATTGAAATTATTTTTACAACTTATAAATACAAAAAATATTATTTTTATAGTTCTAATCAATGATGAATTTATGAACCTTTTCCGAAAACCTTTCCATTAAGGTCGACCACTCTTTTGGACACCTTTTTTGTGCTCTTCAATTCTCTTTTAACAAGAGCCCAATATCAAAATCACTGGCATTAGCACCATGCAGTTTTGAGGATTTGCCTCTCTTGGTACAAATACCACATTATTGTTCTTGTACCACTCAATACCTTGATTAACATAGTGACTATTGTTTGGCTTCTTTTTCAACTACATATTGCTCGCCATACCAAGAAGTGTGTGGAAAAATGTTCTGCTTTTGGGTCCTAAACTTTTCTATAACATTCCCTCGAGCATCAGCAACATAAAAATGTTGATCCGGAAGCTGCGAACAATTTTCCATGCGTACGTTTCGTCATCCATTATGCAGCAGGTATATTTTTTTTATAAAATTTGACTTCAATTTCCGTGCTCTGTTTTTGGACTCTTAATTTTTAGCAGAGTTCCTGTCAGGAACTTTTTGAGCCTTGTATGTTTTTAAACCTGTATTGGCTTTAACTTTTCGTACCAAATAGCCCTAGTACTGAGCTAATCGGACTGTTATGGTTGCACAGTGTGGTGGGTGGCAATGAGGAAGCATTGTTATAGAATTATACTCAACAAAGCTCAAGGTGTGCATGTTTAGGTATAACAGGTGCCATTGGATATAATCTTAATCCTACTACCCATTACAGTTTTCACTGATGGATCCAAGATGGAGTCTGGTACGGGGACTGGGGTTTATATGGTCAACAACGATATTAAACGTCATATAGACTCTGATGAGTTCAGCGTCTTCGATGGAAAAGATCATCCCGATCTGAGTTGATAAAAACACACGTCATAGAGGGGTCTGTAGTGACAATGTCATTCAATAGCTTATTGGAAGACTGCAGGAGAGCTCTTGAAGAGAAATTAGTACTACTAGCGAACGGGGAGTAAGCCATCCTATTTGTCAGTACTACAGTCTATATTTGAAAGATTCCGTAATTCCAACAACCAATCCAGGAATAGTAGGACGGATTATAAGTGTCCAAGGCCTTTTTGCAAAAACTGAATGCAAAGGCAACCAAAACTAATTTTGTTGGATAGGTGTAATATTCTAGTAGGAGCGATAACCGGTCACTGCTCAATTGGGGCCTTTATAGGTAAATGGGATGGGATAGAGAATTGAAATCTGTAACCTCTTTTCCCTCTTTATACAGATATGGATTTTTCTTTTTGTTTCTCCTTTTGCTATTTCTAAGACACTACCTTTAGTTAGAAATGGCATACTTTTCTTTTTATCTGACTCTTGAAGGGAATCACATTGGTTAACAATTTACGATTAGCAAACTAAAATTAGCACAATTCTTACTATAATAAAATTAAATCTTTTTTGTTCTAAAATCTAGTTTTTAGATCAATGATCATGTTCACCCGATATTTTTTGTTATTTATGTATGTACATTAACCCTCTGCAACTGATGTGGATTAATTTTTACAATATACGATATAACTCACTTTTAAACACATTTACTACGTTGAAGTTTCTGATTAGCACCTTTTTTGCCTTATTTATTTATAACAGAAAATAGTTTCAAAGCTAACATAATATTAAAATTTGAATTAAAGGACGTTTTTTTAAAAGTATGACTTATTTTATTTAGTTCCACTTGACAAAGGTACGAAAAATTTGCTTTTCGCGGTGTCTGTCAGACTACGACATCAGTTTCTAAAAAACCTATTTTTTTAGGAATACACAAGGAGTACACTTTCAATGTACAAACTCTAGCGATTTGCAGAACATCAATTTAAGAATTATACATTTTTGAAATCACTCGATTTAATCACTCACGTAATAACTGTATGAAAATTAGACACTAATTAAATTTGCATTTCATTTAATTTATTTATAATAAACGAAAAGAAAACAATACACAATATAAAATCGTCTTAAACGTACAATATACATATATAAAAATATATGACATAACTTTATAATTGTTAAAAAAAAATTGCATGTATGTATACAAGAAAATAGGTTATTGAAATGTTATAAACAAATGCAGATATTATACAATTTTGAGATGGTAAATGAAATGTATCCGTATGTATTTAGTTTACCATGAAAACAATCACATATTATTAGTAGATAATGTCAATATTTGGAATAAGAAAAGTACAAATGATTACGAGATGAATGAATGTTTCTTAGACAATTTGTGTTCAAGTTATATATTTATTGGAAAATTTAAGCTTGAACGATTCTAATGCTTTTGAGGAATGTTGTTTTGCTGCTGTTGCACATTATTTATTGGCTGTTGGGGTATAGCATTATTTATTGGTTGCTGCTGTTGCTGTTGATTAATGTTGTTGTTAGCTACAGGCTGCTGTTGTTGGGATGGTAAATTGTTCACAACAGGTTGTTGCTGAGTGGGAGAATTGCTGGCAACAGGTTTTTGGGGAGGTAAATTATTAACCGGCTGCTGTTGTTGCTGAGGTGGCAAATTATTTACGACAGGTTGTGGTTGTTGCTGATACTGCTGTTGTTGAGCTGGAATTTGTTGATACACTTGATTCGGATTTAGTTGAACTTGTTGTCCTTGGAATTGTGGTTGCTGTTGATTATGTTGTTGGTATTGTTGCTGTTGATATTGATGCTGCTGGTATTGTTGCTGTTGATGCTGATATTGTTGTTGCTGTTGCATATGTTGTTGTTGGGGATCTTGATAATGCATTTGTGGCTGTTGTTGGTATCCAGATGGATGTTGTTGGCCAGTTTGGTATGCAGCATTTGGATCATGAGCATAATAGCCTTGTGGCATATTTGGATGTGGAGGAAGCTAGACAATTAAAAGAAAATATATAATTTAACAAAAGTAGCTTTAATAGAAATTAATTATTAAAATATACCAATCCTTGTGCAATCATTCGGTCGATTTCCTCCTTTCTTCTGCGTTCAAATTCTAAATATTCTTCATGTGTATATTGTGGTTGTTCGTCTATAGTTTGCCATTCTGGATCTCTATTATATTCATCGCGCTTTGTTTGTTCCAAAAATTCCTGAAAACTAATTAACCCATCTCGATTGGTATCGGTTTCTTGGAAAACATGCTCACGCATACGTTCCATTTCTTCAGCACGTTCGCGCATATCGTCTTCAGGTAAACCAGACTGGTACACTTTGTCTAATTCTTTTACAAACAAAGCTTTAACTTCAGTTTCATCCCAAAATCCATTACCATCGACATCTAAAATTAACGAAAATTTGGTTAAAAATTTTGATGTTTATGTCCTTGCCTTTGGGATGAAACTTAAGTTAGTTTCATCCAATCAACATCAAAAATTTTTGATTTTTTTTTTTTTTTAAATTTAGATCGTTATGTTAAAATGATTACTATGTTTAATTGTTTTCTATACCATCAGTGCTGTTGATAAATATACAAGCATTTAAAATTTTACTTTAGACGTATTCAACAATATTGAATTAGCTTTGATTCTGTAATTCTTTTTAATCGATTGTCCTCAAATTTTGCAGTTATTTTTAGCTAATAAAGTAGAAAATAAAACCCATCCAAGAGTGCAATTTTCCATTTGTTTGAAATTATTTTTTAATGCGGTATTGACAATGTATAGTACTTGGCCTGGTAATGTAATAAAAGAGCACAATATCAAAAAACTAAAAATGAAATATGTACATTATAAATTTAAATGTTCGTTCCATACAAAATTTGAATAAGTCCTTAATTATATTATAAACCATTACAGTACGGGTAGCGAAGCACACCGGGTTTTAACTAGTATTATATAAAGGCATGAAAAACTTAATTTTTGTTCGGCAATAAAATAGTATTCAAAAACATCAGAGCACTTAAAATTTTATTATTTTCGTTTATACGTAGCTGTGTGTTGTAAATAATCCACAAATCGTCTGTTATCACAAAATTGTCTATCAGCCCAATTATGAATAAAAATTCCCCTGGAGGTTTTCTCCTTTTTCTCACATTTACTATTCAAATTCAATGTTCAAAATAAGAAAAGGGAAAAAACTTCCGGGGAATTTTTATTCATAATTGCGCTGATTATAAAATATTTTCTATCGAAAATGTTGTTAAGGTAAGATTTTTTATAGAAAATGCAGTTATACAGACGATCTCCTATAGATATTGTTATACGGAAGATTTTGTACAAAAAATATTATGAATTTGTTTCCAATTATATAGAAAATATTATAATACAAAAGATATTCTTAAAAAATATCTTGAGCACAAGATTTTTTATAGAAAATATTGTGATATGGCATCGTTTGATCATTTTGAATAACATAATTGTTTTACTATTTTCTTACCATGTATCATAAAGAATGTATGAGGGTCAAAATCCTGTTTATCCATATGATCCTGTTTCTCCCATACTTCTTCTAATTGAGCTTTGTTTCCAGGATGATGTACTTTTTCATGTTTCTTGTGCTTCTCCTCTAATGCTTTTTGTTCTTCTTCGAATTTTTTGCGTTGTTGTTCATCTAGTTCCTTCTTGACCATTTCTTTTTCAAATTCTTTTTGCATTTCATACTCTTTAAACTCAGCTTGTCTCTTACGATCGGCTTCAGCCAAGTCTTCGGCAGTTTTTTTAATTAATTTTTTCAAATCCTCAATCTCGAAAGTGTGCTCATTTGCATGATCCACATGCTGATTGATTTTCAAGTGTTCACGATCAATTTCATTCTCTAATTCATATTCCTTTTTGGCCAACGCACGTAAACGTTCCAATTCACGGCGTTTGATTTCATCTAATTTCGTGCGTACATGATGATTCACATAGTCAAGTTCTTGGGCAATTTTACCACTCTATAATGAAATTAACAATATTGCCAATATATAAATTAATATAGCTCCATTCCCGTAATTGTACGAATTTCTGATTGTACAGGAATGAAAATATGTTATTGTATTTTATATAAACTTACACGGATATCAGCTTCTGGAGCTTTGTCTAATTTTTTACGAAAATCTGGATCACTTTCCAATGCATCAACGACCTCTTTTAAATAGCGTTCATATTCCAAGGCTGTCTCAACGTCTGGCGATTCGGGAGTGCTAGATTCTTCTTTTTTCTCATCTTTTTTTGTTTTGGTAACTGGTAGTGCACAGCTCAAAAGTATGCAACTCCCAATAAGGAGTATTGTTATGGATGTTTTCATCACGTTTAATAATGTTATGAAGTAATGTTTACTTTAATTGTGCAATATTCGTTTAAGTTTGAATCTGTTTTTAGCTATACAATTTACAAACAATTGTGCAAATATTTAACACGAAGTCAGACTTTATGTTTTTGTCTTATTTTCCAGAAATTCAAGAACTTCTGACGTGTCCGTGACTACAAAGAAAATATGGCGTTTTTACACAGAGTTACAAAGTATAAAGTTGCCAGATTGGCAGAATCTCTAGTTTTTTGCAAGTTGTAGTGTCAACACCGCGGCTGACATCAGCGGCTGACGTCAGCCAAACCATTTTTTTTATATGAAGTTTTTACGATTTGAAATTGTGGGGTCTATCAGCCAAAAAATCCCATAAGAATTACACAGGCATCAGCAAGTGAGCGGCTGATGTCAGCCAAATTGGCTGATGTCAGCCGGAACATCCGGAGTATAAAGTTGCCAGATTGGTAGCATTTTATTATTTCTAGTTTTTTTAACGTTATTAACTCCATTTTAAAAAAAAGTACAGTGTTAGAAGCTAGAAGCTGCTAGTAGAGGTTACTAAAAAATTTAATTTAATATACATACACATTATCAACCATTAACTCCATTTTAAAAAATGTACAGTGTTAGAAGAAGCTTCGAAGAAGCTAGTAGAAGTTACTAAAAAAATTTAATTTAATATTTTAATACATATATGTACATACACATATCAACCCGTTTTTAAAAATTAAAATAAAAGATTAAAAAAGATATTTAGATATTTATCTAGTTTTTTTTTACGTTTTTGTTGTTACTCGAACCAAGAACAACTTAATTTTGGAAGTAACTGCTCGCTTCAAAGAAGAACCTTTGTGATTTCCAGGTAAGATTAAGTGATTAAGATTCAGTTTGTGAACTTTTTTAATAATAAAATAAAATTTGTGTTCAAATGCATTTCAAATGCATTTTCTGAAATACATAGGAAAATTTTAAGCTATTGGAGCCTTGGAATCGAAAAGTTCATTTGCTGAAAGTGGATTTTTAATAAAAAATACCGACCACAAATACGTTACGAACTACAGCAAGCCATTTACTTTTTAGCCGATTCCAAGGCGATAGTGGGCAAAACAATTTGAAACATGTTTTGGAAAACATAATTTCATATACATATTTTTATTTTTTCAATTAATTTTTTCTTTTTAATGTCTAATTTTACATGACCTACTGAAAAAAAATTTAGATTTTATATACACATTCACACAAAAAATTTTATTTGGTGTTTGATTACACAAGTTATTGATTGAATTACCAAAGTAATTAAAACAAATTTAAATTTCTTATAAACACAGAAAAAATTATTTCTTAAACATTTTCAATTAATCGATTTATAAGAAATTTAAATTTGTTTTAATTACTTTGGTAATTCAATCAATAACTTGTGTACTCAAACAGCAAATAAAATTTTTTTGAGTGAATGTGTACATAAAATTTAAATTTTATTTTCAGTAGGTCTTTTAAAATAAGACATTAAAAATAAAAAAATAAAAAAAAAAATTATATGAAATATGTTTTCCAAAGAAGAAATGTTCAAATTGTTTTGCCCACTATCACCTTGGAATCGGACGAAAAGTAAATGGCTTGATGTAGTTCGTTGTTGGTAAAGAATTGGTGATCAGTATTTTTATTACAAATGCAGTTTCAGGAAATGAACTTTTCGATTCCAAGGCCAATAATTTAAAATGTTTCTATGTATTTCAGATAATGCATTTGAAATGCATTTTGAGTTTCATAAAATATTAGATTACATCTATTTTATTGTAAATGTAGATATTTGTTTAATTATTGTATTACAAATCTATTTATCCAAATCATCCACGCTTTTATGCATTCTGCATAAAAGCGTGGATGATTTGTAACCACTATTAATTACGGTTTTGAAAAAAAACTTTCGGTTTGTACAGCTGTCGCTGAGTTGACAATCTTTGGCCGAATATGATTCGGGTCGTTCCGGAACGGAGATCCAATTGTCGTGGGAACGTGAAGGGGTGAAGCAATCTTTAGAAAGATAGTCCTTCAGGCGGTAAGGCGCTTTATCCCCGCAGGAAGAATACCAAATATTAGACCAAATTTTCCATCACAGGCAGCACGATTGGCTCAGGAACGCGATCTCCTGCGTGCTAGCAATCCAGCTAATGAGCAAATTGAGCAGTTGACGGCTGAAATTGACTTTATCGTCGACGAACATCGCCGCAACAAATGGTTGGACCACCTGAATCATTGCTCAACAGACTCTAAATCGCTATGGTCTACTATCAAAAGTCTAACTGGAAACAATAATAGAAATCAAAACCTCGCTGCTATTGCGTTTAATAACTTGCAACATACAGATGCCAAGAAATGCGCAACACAATTCTGCAGGCAATTTATAGAACACCCCGCCACGCAGAGCCGGACCAAAAGGACTATAGTTCGGAGAACTAAGAATCTTACTCGAGATCCTCAGCCACGCTCCTTCACCTCCCGTGAAGTCGAGTTCATTATCTCCAAATCGAAACCTTCTAAAGCTCTAGGTCCGGATGGTATCTCAATGATAATGCTAAAGAAGCTCGGTAAAGTAGGTCTGGAATATCTCACCCACCTTCTGAATCTCTCGATTCACCATTTGGTGATTCCAGATATCTGGAAAGTGGCTCGAGTTATCCCAATTCTAAAACCGGAAAAATCAGCTACCCTAGGAGAATCATACCGCCCCATCTCCTTATTGTCACCAATAGCAAAGATTTTAGAATCCCTACTATTACCCACCCTGAAAGAGCATTTCCCGCTCGCCACACATCAACATGGATTCAGGGAAGCGCATAGCACAACAACGGCTCTAACTCAGATAACCTCCCAGATCGCCAATGGCCTCAATCAGCAACGACCGTGTCAACGTACCATCGTCGCCGCACTGGATTTATCCAAGGCATTCGATACGGTCGATCACTCGATACTGATTAATGACATCGTGAACTCCACACTCCCAAATGATGTCAAACGCTGGATAGCCAACTATCTATGTGGAAGACATGCGTTTGTCGAGTTCAGAGGCCAGAAATCAAAATACCGCAAGATAAAGATGGGCGTGCCACAAGGAGGAGTACTATCACCGATGCTCTTCAACATATATCTTGCCAAGCTACCTGAACCCCCCCCAAATGTCTCTATGGTGTCGTATGCAGATGATTGCACTATTATTTCATCAGGTGTCAACATCGACGACATAAGTGCCAAAATTACCCGATACCTGGCCACCATAACAGACTTTTTTCAGGAACGCAAACTCAGGTTATCTGCTCCGAAATCCTCGGTGTCCCTTTTCACCTCTTGGACTAAAGAAGTAAGGACGGCGCTCAACATCTCAGTCGAAGGTCGAACTATCCCCACGGTTCAAAACCCGAAAATTTTAGGGGTAGTCTTCGACAGCCTCCTTCACTTTTCAAGGCACGCAACCTACATCAACCAAAAGGTTAAAAATAGGAACAAGGTCCTTAAAGCTCTAGCTGGCACCTCTTGGGGCATGAACAAAGAGACGATTGTAGCGACATACAAGGCAATTGGTCGCTCTCTTCTCAACTATGCTGCCCCAGTATGGACCTCTTTCCTCAGTGACACCCAATGGCGAGGTTTACAAACGGCCCAAAATAATGCTCTCCGGATCGCAACCGGTTGTGTCAAGATGACGAAAGTGGATCATCTACATGAGGAGACCAGGTTACTGTCGGTCAGACAACATAATGTGTTGTTGACTAGACAGTTCCTGTTGGCATGCCATCTGCCGAGTCACCCCAACCATCAGATTCTGATGCAGGATCCTCTTCCCCGACACATCCGGATGGACTTTCGACACTTTCGCAGCGACATCCAAGACGTCATACCATCGGACGTCGACAGATTGTCTATTGCAAGTGCTCGGAAATTGTTGCATCAAACGGCGGTTACTGAAGCCATTAATGGCTACACATGCAACAGAGTCCTAAATGAACACCCCCCTGCGATATCGGATTGTGAGAGACAATTACCAAGGCATACAAGAACTATATTAGCACAATTAAGAGCCGGTTGGTGCAGTTTCCTCAACTGCTACCGAGAACGTATCGTTCCTGGCACTTTAAACCGTTGCCCCGCCTGTCATCAAAGTCCTCACGATACAATACATTTATTTAATTGTCCCACCAGGTCTACAAATTTGCGCCCCATAGACCTGTGGTTAAGACCAACTGAGGTGGCGCAGTTTCTCCAACTCCCACTTCCACCTACTGACATCAACACAAATAATTAAAATATTCACTCTTATAATTACAGGAAAGAACAATCGGATACAGTCGAACTGTTACAACAACAACAACGGTTTTGAAATTTTTGATTCAAATATTAATCAATAATTTTTACCATAATCAAATACTAGAGTAATTCATTTGATTACATATGTCATTGACTTTCTTTCTATAATTTCAAACAACTACAGTAATTGAATAAACAATTTTTGTCATTGGTTGAACTTTAATAAAAAAAAGTAATTGAAAATGTGATTTTCGTAATTGAATTTACATTTCAGTTTTTTCTGTGAATCGATAAATTGAAAATGTTTAAGAAATAATTTTTTCTGTGTTGTAACAACAGACCAAAATTTGAAAATTAAAAAAAATGGCAGAGAATAATAAGAATAATGCATTCTGGAGCCAGTTTCTGGAAATATACCAGGCCCATCCAGCTCTGTGGCAGTTTAAGATGGACCATTCTGCCGACGCCAAAGAAAAAGGGATCAGCCTGCTGATTCAAAAGATGAAAGAGGTGAATCCTGAGGCAAACCGGGTGATTGTTTTAAAGAAAATCAACACATTTAAAGCAGCATATAAAAAAGAAGCCACAAAGGTAAAAAATAGCATGAGGTCAGGGTCATCAAAAGAGGATCTTTACAGACCTAAATTGTGGTATTTTGAGCAGTTGAAGTTCTTGGACGAGACTGAGGGTAACGCCATCGGAGTAACGTCCGTAGAAAACGATATGGTAAGTAGAAATGAACCTTACTACATACATACAGATTAAGCGCTTCTGTTGTTGGAGTAGATATTGAATATTAAGGATTTGTTTAATTTTTTGTACTAAAAATCGATTTTCGGTGAGAAGTATGAGTTATCATTGGTAGCAAATGTAAGATACTTAAAAAAATGCTTTCGAAGTTTAAAACCGTTTTCAAAGATTTTGAAACGCCCTCAAAATATTGAGTTTTTTTTTGAAAAAACTGTTTTAGGGTAGGTCGTAGTACCGATTTTAAAATTTTAAACAATTATGGATAGGCAAAGAATTAAGCTTTCATAAAATATATGCATAAAATGTATATTCAAAATTATGCAAGTTTTTATAAACCACTTAGGTTTCTGACAATGAGTTAGGTCTTTGACATGAGAGTTTCCGCTCTTATCTATTCTCTATGGCTTGAAATATATAATTTTAGTTTCATGTATATATTAAGGGAATTCATTTAAAAAAAAGGATAATTACACTCAGACTTTTTTACACTTTTAGACAACAAACACATGAAAAAAAATTCCACCAAAAATTTTATTTTTTTGTTGAATTTTCAAATGTTCAAAAATATTTGAAATTTTCAAGGAAAATTTCTTTATGATTTTCAACTGCAAAATGAGAAAATATGCGCGAAATTGATTCAATTTGTTTAAGAGAATGATATGCTTTAATGTTTATGGATGTTTTATTATGTTTAATAATATTTTTTAAGTTTCATATATTGTTGATTTATCTTAAAATATTGGCCAATATATTATGAATTTTTTTGATATAATACAATTATACAATATATGTAATACAATTATAATGCAATTTATTATAAAATATTATAAAATTTACGTAAAAAAGCAAAAATTTTCGTCAATAAAATGAATAAATAATAAATATGAAATTGTACATTATGTACAATTTTATAATATTTATGAACATGTGTTAATCTGAATGAAAAAAGTTTGGGAAAAAAGTCATGTTCAATTAATAATATTTATTACAAAATTCATTCCAATTATGAATTAACTTTTTCTGTGTACTATTTTATCCGTTTTATTCCAGTCATTTGATAAGACCCAAAAAAAAAAAAAATAATGATGGAAATTCACGAAAGGACAAACTTTTAGCAGCGGCCTCAAAATTACTGCAGAGAGATGAAGAAAGTGAAGAAGACTCCCTGGAAGAAGATTATATGTTCAAATGGTGGTACCTCAAATTCAAGAAAATTCCAGCGGGAGCACAGCGTGAACTTGTAACAAAAGTATATCTAGATATTGCAATTCACTACAGCCAGGGAGGTTCAATTAATAATTTGCAAGTGAAACAAATTCAAGACATTCTGTACGCTTCCAACGTTCCAACGGATGCTTCCAATATTTTAGAAGAAAAATAATAATTATTATCATTATTATTATTAGTATTATTATTATTATCATTATTATTATTATTATCATTATTATTATCATTATATTATGCATTTTGCAGAAACGCCGGTTTTTCATTGTCATTCGCAAATTTTCTTTATCTCACTTTGTAATAGTTTTCCATAAAAATTTTTAAATTAACAAAAACACTTAAAATTAAACAATAGATAAGACCACGTCAGTGCGTGTGAATTTTCGTCAAAGCCCACCGCCCTTGTAAACAAACACCATAAAATGTTGCCGAGTAAAAAATCAGCACAGATTATGTGCACTTTGTTGTTCACTTTCACAACAACAAGTCTATGGGCAAGTTCATTAGCTGACGTACCACGTCCCCGTGGTGTGTCTTTGTCAAAAGCAACACGTGCGGCTCAGAAATTAATTACAAAATGTGGCTAAAAGTAAAATTCTTTTTAGTTTGTGCAAAATGGACCTTTCGAATTAATTCATAATTAAGAATATTAATATCCTAGCAATATGGCACTGTCTTTCATACAAAACATAATTTCACAAAAAACAGAGACATATACAACAGAAAATGTAATAATAATTGACAAATTGAATATTGAAACCCGTATAGGTATGTACTTGAAATAAAACGGATAATTTCAAATCAATTTACAGAACACCAAAAAAATGGGTAAATTCGTTTTAGAAACGAAAATGTTACTCAGATTTAAGTAAGATAGAAATTACTATCATTAAAATATAACAACTAATACCGTTACCGAAATTGTCCATTTAGAATTATCTGGGGCAGGCCAAATTACCGCATTCGATATCGAGTAAAATGAATCGTAATTCTGTTATTTGAGATTATCGCCCATGTTCTGAAAAGCGCATATCGCTTAAAATTTGCGTTTTCGATTTTAAAACGCCGAACAGGTGTTCCGAGAAACGAAAACGCTAGAAATTTGGCGTTTTCGATTTGAAACCGCCAAACAGGTGTTCTGACAAACGAAAACGCTAGAAATTTGGCGATTTCAAACCGCTAGTGTATACTGAAACGATTTGGTATATTTTATTTAAACTGCACTTTAAAGAGGGAATTAAATGATGCACAATTAAAATTTAATATGTTTTATTTTTATTTTAAGAATAACCCGTAACATTTTTTCTCGATTTTAATTAAAAATATGCAATTTAAAAATATGCCGTGAATTTGTCAATTGTCTGTCTCAATTGTTTACTTATGAACTGGCGATTTATGCAAACAGCTGATCAAATTGATGTTCGAAAAAATGTAATGCTAGTGGCGTTAAATTTAAAATAAAGTATTTGGTTATTTCTTTCATAAGTTTTGATATTAATATTTGGAATTTATTAAGTACACATATTTATATTAAAACGTAAAAATGAACCCTTAATAAAAGTTCAAAAATAATTTAAAACCTGTATAAGTACCTTAAAACATTTACGAGAGCTAAAATATCATACAAGAACATATTTTAAAACCGGTTACTCGTGTTGAAAATTACCAATTATTCGCATGTATTTATATGTAACATCTCTAAATACAAAGAAGCATTTGCCGCCAATACTCTATAAATAAAATAAAGTCAAAAATTGCCAGTCGCCGTTGGACAATAAAAATTTAAAAAAAAATAAAATTTTAAAATTCATAAATGTAAGTACATACATAAACAAATATTTGTAAGTTAAATAATAAATCTTATTTTAATTAAAGGGCGCCACAAAAATCCGTACAGCAGTGCAAAATATTTGTGGAGTTTATGGAAAAACATCCAGATATTGCTAAAGGTCTCTACAAAGGCGATAGGGTCAAACTAGACAAATTGTGGAGCGACTTAACGGATCAGCTCAATGCCAGTGGACCGCCCACTAGAAATATTGCAAATTGGAAAAAGGTAACAAACTGGAAAAAGGTAACACGATATTTTTAAGCCATTTTAAATTGTGTTTTTATTTAGATTTGGTGTGACTGGAGACGCAGCATTAAAACTAGACTAGGGGAAAACAAGATGTCATTAAAAAAGACGGGAGGGGGAGATTTTCAGCAGCACTTTTTGTCGCCAGTTGAAGAGCAGTTGGCCGTAATATGTAACATATTCCACCCAGTCGAAGGTATTGCAAAAGCAAACTCTTTGTTCTGAGCCAAACAATATTGAATTTGAAGAGGATATGCTAATGGAAAACTCAACAATATCTGATACAATAGTTTTGGAAAGTGAAAAGCCAACATCATCAGCGTCTCCTCCTCGAAGAAAGAAAGCTCATTTGAGCGGTGACATTCAACACTTAATGGACGAAGAAACAAAGAATTTCAAATGTATAGCTGAAGAAATGGAGGCAATGAACAATAACATGAAGGAATACACTAGACATATAGATAAAAATATGGAAGAAATTTGTTCTTTAAAGAAAAAAGAACTCTCTGAAATAAAAAGACATCACCTGGAGTTGGAAAAAATTGCCATGAGTCGCAATGAAATGAAACTAGAATTTCTGAAATTAGAAAAAATGAAGATGGGCATAGAAGATTAATTTTAAATTTTTTTGTGATGTTAATGATCTCTTTAATGTATTTTATTTATAACAGTTAAGTTTTTTTTTTAATAAATGAATTGTTTATTTTTGTTATGTTTTTAAAAAATATGTATTTATGTATATATATTTTTTTATTACAACAAAGTCCTTGCAATATTGTCTCTAATTTCCGCTCCTGCGTTATTGCTTTGTAATTGATCCGGCTCTTCTTCCACTTCTTCATGTGTAGTGGGAACTAGTTGATCTTGATCTTCTACAGGAATGTTATAATGTTTGCAAATATTGTGCAGAGCGCAGCAAACATTTACAATTTTTACTACTTTCGGCGGACTATAGGGAAGACACATCTGAAGGCTTCTAAAACGACTTTTTAAGTTCCCTATAGTCCTCTCTACTATATTTCTAGCTGATGAATGTACTAAATTAAATTTATGTTGCATTGAACCAAACACCGCTGATTTGTACGGCACCAAAACATAAGGTTTTAATGCATATGCAGAGTCGGCCAACAACCATGAATTACTATTCCCATGGGAATACATTTCCGCATAGTAGGTGCTTGCATTGCTTAAGTTCCAAACAAAAGCATCGTGACATGAGCCAGGCCTAGTTGAATCCACACCGCGAATTTTCATTTGGTAATCACAAATCTACATATTAAGAATAAAAATTGATTACACTATATTCCAAAGAATTATCACATACATATATGTATGTATTTAAACTACATACTTACAATCAACACATTTAAGCTGTAATATCCCTTTCTGCAATAGTAATGTTCAGAATCTTGCGCAGGCTTTATAAGTCGCACATGGGTGCCATCTACAGATCCAATGACGCCGGGTATTTTGAATTTTGAATAAAAACGTATTTTAGATTCTCTTGCTTCAGATTCTGTCATATTCAACTTAATCCAATGTGGACACAGCCTCTCCTCAAGAATATTGAGTACGTTCCATAAAACTTTACAGAAAGTGCTACGGCCCATACTTATATTAATGTCATTGGCGATCACACCTTGAAAAGACCCGACTGCCAAAAATCTTAAAACACCAGCCAATCGCACTATTTCTGGAATTGAACTTTTGCTCATATGCCGAGAAGTTCCTTCCACAATAATCAAAAATGCAGTCTTGTTTAACCGGTAGAGAGCTATAAAACTTAAAGTGCATAAACATGCTATGAAACCTGAACGTTTTGTCTATGTACTTATATGTGTATGTATGTACTTACGCTTGGTCTGGAATGTCCAATGGATTGGAAGAATCCCTTAGTGTTTTTTTTTTAATAAACACTTCTTTAGTTTGTAGCTTTTTTAAAGCCAATACAGAAAGCAAGAACGCTGTAGGCATTTTAATTTAAAATTTATTTGTTTGTGTTTTTTTTTTAAATTTATTTGTTTGTTTATGTTTTGTTATGATAAAACATATGATTTCATTGTTCGAACACAACTTCGAAAAATAGCAAAACGAAAGCAAATCGCGTGGATTTCAGAACATGCTGAAATGCGTTTTGCGTTTTTCAAACCGTAAGCGATTTGAAAACGCTGCGTTTTCCAGAACATGGGCGTATGACAATCGATATCGAGAAATCAATTTAGTACATATTATTATAATTTCGATATCGAAATTATTTTTCGACACGATAGCTCATCCTTAAAACTATGGTGACTAAAAAATAAAATAAATTATATGTACATTTCGAGCATATAAACTTTTCCCCGTATTTTCGTTTTACCTGAAATTAGCTAATCGGGTTAAAATATAAAGTTGTACTTAGTAAGATCAAAAATAATGATTCCTCCAAAGAATAGCATTTTTATTTAAAAGAAATTGTGAAAAAAGTAATTTTATAAATTTTTTTTCTGAATGTTGTATAGATATACTAAAATTTAAGCCGTTTCCATTGGTACAAAGTGAACCTCTTCTGTTATGTCAAATTCCTTAACCTTTGTGTCCAAAATAGCAGTTGTTCCCAATTTGAAAGAGTAATTTAGCTAAATAATATTGGAAAAAAATAGATTGTATATGTGTATTTATAACATTCAATGGAATGAATCACTTACCTGTCTTTCTCCCTTTTTGTTGGCCAATTCATAATTGCGCAAGTATTCAGTAGAATCCTTGCGAATTACACAAAGATCAATATTAGAACCTGAACCTAAATCATTGAAGACACCAGCAGCAATAGCATCACGTACCAACTTTTTGCCTTCTTCTTCACTCATATCGGGCTTCCAGCGAGCTTCGAATACTGCCATTGCAGCCAAACTGCCGGATCCCATAGTGACGTAAGGCAATTTGTCTGTCGAACCATGGGGATGAATAGAATAGATATACGAGCCTGTTTTGTCAACTCCTCCCAATACTAAGGCAGCACTTATATGACCCTGGTAACGGAACAACATTTGTTTCAACAAAGTGTTTGCTGCAACCACAGGCACTTGCCGACCAGTGTTAAGGCGATGCAACTCTAATTGTGAAGCAATCATGTCGGTAGTCATTTCAGTATCAGCAGCTGTACCAGCTCCGCAACAGCTTAATGAATATAACAAGTGGACAACAATTTTATTATATGTTCATCACAGATCCAAATTTAAATATTCTTGTAATTGTGTTTATACTTACTACATATTTTTGGCTAAATAATGAATTTTTGAACAATTTTTATCCGAGACAATAGGTCCCTCGGTGGCACGTGTGTCAGCCCCTAAAATCACACCATCCTTAAAGACAATTCCAGCAATAGTGGTACCTGTTTTAACAGTCTTGGGAGGTTGGAATCCATTCTTCAAAAGATCAGAATTTCTGTGGACAAATTATTTTTTTTATTAAAATTTTTTATAATATAAAAAACCACAAATATTTACCTTTTGCAATTTTCAAAATTGAAACCAGATTTCGGTACGTCTCTAGTTAGTTCAAGTTGCATTTTTTATATTAATAAGAATTATTTGTGAGAATAAAAATTTCTGCAGACGATTGTTAATTTTGCAAGCGGCGGAATGACAAAACACAATTTTTTGTTTGACATTTAATAATTACTGTTCAAGGAATTAAGCAGGGCTTCTCAAACTATTGTGTCAAACATAAAAGTACAGAGTTGTTTAAAGGCAACAGCTGTTACAGTGTTACCAATCTAATGTGAGTGATGTTATTTAAACTGAAGCAGAATATTTTCCAATTGGTTTTATAATTTTGCCAGTTTCGATAAATTAAATTTTTCAATTAAAGTTGTAAGAATAATAAAAATAAATTAGCAAATAATGTCGGTTGTTCAGCAAATAAAACCAATTGTTTGGAATACTCTCGCAAAATGGCAAAAAATTAGTAATATTCGTAAGTTTTTTCCACAGCAACACCACCGGCATGAGGTAACCTTATTATTATGTTTTAACATGTTTGTAATGTTGCACAGGTTTATTTTCGAATGCTTCTATTGAGCGACGCAATGAATTATTTACCATAGAGCAGAAAAGACAAAGAGAATTAGTAGGTCGCATAGAAAAAATTGAAGTCCGTTATCTGGGTCTTCCTGAAGATGTCACCCTTATTATGAATCGTGATCTGTCAACGCCGTATAATTGTGCCCAACATTTATCCGAGGGTCATTGCAAGCGTACTGCTCTAGCCTTATTAGACGGCAATGTGCCATGGGATATGCACAGACCATTGCCGGATAATTGTACACTACAACTATTGAACTTTACTGTTGCAGATCCACATGTGGTTAACAAGTAGGTTGCAGTATGCTGTGTTTTATACATGAAATGCTAATTTGTTTCTATATTAAAGGGCATTTTGGCGTACATGCAGTTTTATGTTGGGTGCTGCTTTACAAAATGCTTTCAAAGAAGAAGCTCGTTTGCAGTTGCATAGTTTTCCTGGACCAAATAGTATGTACATGTACAGAACAAATCCTATTGAATTTACTTTATTTTTATATTTTTTCAATATAGTTAAATCTGGTAGTTTCGTACATGATATTGTACTGGGCTCTAAAACATGGGAAGCATCCAACGATGAATTGCGTGCCTTATCAGCTGAAATGATAAAATTGGCAGCTAAAGATCTTAAACTTGAACGTCTAGAGGTGAACAACGAATTGGCTTTGGAAATGTTTAAAGATTCGCGTTATAAGAGCGAGCAGCTTCCAAGTATTTCACAGCAAAATCATGGTCGCGTAGTTCTTTATCGTATGGGAACACATATTGATATTTCAAGAGGTCCAATGGTTGCATCGTCGCGTTTTCTTGGTAAATGTACGGTGACTGCTGCCCATAAGTTAGCCGATGAAGAAGCTAGCAATGCAATTTATAGAATGCAAGGTGTAGCCTTACCAATTGGATTTGTCCTGAATCACGTAGCCTATGGTACACTTGAAAATCGTGCTAGAAAATTGGTAGGTTTTCTTTAATATATTTTGATCTATATACAGTAGGGTGGGTCAATTTGTTCGGGCCCAAAAAACGTGGTAAAGCCTATAGCAAATTCGTAATCTACGGAAAATTCTATGAACTTTTTCAGAAGAAACCATGGTTCTAAAATCAAAATCGAGCTTCCGGTTTTTTACGAGAAGATTTGGAGCTCAAGACCTCTTTTGCTAAAAATAATAATATTTCTTCGTTTGTGTTCCGATTTCAAAAAAATTACATATATCGGAACACAAACGAAGAAATATTATTTTTAAAATTGAACATACCCGAAGTCTCCTAGCAAAAGAGGTTTTGAGCTCCAAATCTTAGATCCAAAGATAGATATTTTGAGTTAATACCCTCTTGTTGATCAAGTGCGATATATATGCAAAAATAAAAACAAATTTGTTATCATTAATCCCGCAATTCCCAAAATAGTTTTGAAAAATTTAAAAATGGGATTTATTAGTTTTTTTGGCTATAATATTTCTACCAAAGGCGGGGTTATCGGAACCCTTTACAAAATAATTAAGAACATATTTGGCCATACATATGGCCATGTGTTACTATATTCTGATATCGACTATGGGAATTTTGAGTTGAATTTTACAAAAGATAGGCGTTTTATGGACGGACCAGGTCTCAAAAATTTTTAAATTTTTTTTCATTTAAAATATTTGATGTAAAGTCAGCTTTTCAAAAAGTATAAATTAATTATACATCTTCTTTTTAGATAACATAAAGAAAGAACTTTTTCCAAAAATTATAGTGAAAAATCTCCTTTAAATTTTTTAAATTCAAATGCATTAACTCACTCACGATTTCTAAACTTGGATTAATTTAGTATTAAAATATTCCAGGGAATTCCTGGGAATGAAACGATTTAGGAACCGTAGTTGACACGAACAAAAAACTTTATAAATTAATGTGCCATCAACCTCCAAAGAGTTATATATTAAAAGTATATATGGGAAAAACACTATTCTTTCTCTTCTAAAATCCGTGTATATCGCGATTAAATTCTTTCGTACAAACATTTTAATCGACAAAAATTATAAATTTGTTCATACTAAAATTTTTTGGGATTTTACCATATGCAGTGCTTCAAAGCTAAACTCGTACAGCATGTTGTTTTCTATATTTTTTCTTAATTGTAGCAAAATTTTTATAGGCACATTAAAAGTTTATTCGTGGGTTTAATAGTAAAACAAATAGCTTGAATTAACTTAAAACCAAAACAATAACCTGTAATTAGAGGTAATCCACAAACTGTGGTTAAAGACAAACTCGTAAGCCCTTCGTACTAAGAAGGGCCATCAGATATCTCGGCAAAACAAATAGCCGCGAACACTACATTGAGGCTAAACGCAGCAAAATCATGGCAACTTGTAAATTACGGTCTGGTACCGTTCATGTTGACTACACGATACCATTTGTAACTTTCTTTAAGCAAAGCGTGCTTACACATAAGCTTACAAGAAAATTAAAAAAGGTATCGTGAAGTCAACATGAACGGTACCAGACCGTAATTTACAAGTTTTCTGACCCCTCCCATTTTGGTACCCCAGATATTCTGAATTGATAGCTGAATTGTCAACCAAAGGTTGACTACAGCAACAAGCACACTAATAAAATAATAATTATGTAATAATAAGAATACACACACATACAGTGGTTAACAATCCAAATATTTCATTAGTGGCCTAAAATCTGAAATAATTTTTTAAAAAATTTTACCTTTTTTGTAGTATTTTATTTGTATACTTTTATTAACTTAATTTAACAAAAAACAAAGTACATAATTAATTAAATTCTAAAAATGAGAAAACAAAATTAAAAGATTTCTTTATTTATTACGGCATTGACAAAACAATGGAAACTTAGGTATTATTTTAACAAATATGGTCTAAACTTTGCAATAACTCAATATTTTGTTGGGTATCCCTTATTTTTTATAACTGCTACACATCGACGATGCATTGAACCAATTAAAGATGGTCAATGGTCTCCTTTGAAATATTTTGTCATTCCCTTATAACCGCCTCCGATACATCTTCCTTCCTGGTGTAATTTTGGTTCCTTATTTTACGATCTACAATTTCCCATAGATTTTCTATGGGATTGAGATCTGGCGATTGGGCAGGCCACTTCAAAACACGTACCTCGTTGGATTGTAACCACTCGGTTACAACCCTAGAGGTGTGTTTCGAGTCGTTGTCGTGTTGGAATCTCCAAACTAGGGGCATATTTTCCTCAGCGTATGGATACATAACATCGTTTAATATGGTTCTGTATCCTATACCTGTCATGGTATCTTTTATAATATGAATTGGGCCCATTGAAAAACATCCCCATACCATAATATTGCCACCGCCAAACTTTACAGTCTTATTTGTGTACTTTGGATCTAATATTTTTCCCTTTGGTCGTCTTACAAATGTTCTCCCATGACTGCCTCTTAAATTGTATTTGGATTTGTCGGAAAAGAGGACAGTATTCCATTTCTGTATCGACCAGTTTAAATGATCCCTGGCAAATTGTAGACGAGCAGAACGGTTCCTTTTAGAAATGAGTGGTTTTTTCACAGGACGATAGCAACCAAGACCAGCCTCATTTACCCTGCGACTAACTGTTCGGGTACTTATTTCTAATTTTAGGCTATTAACAACCTCTCGAGGAGTTATTTTTGGGAATTTCTTGAACTCTCTCGCTATTAAATTATCTTGTCTAGGAGTAGTCTTACAAGGTCTTCCACCTAAATGTTGAGTTTTTACAGAACCGGTCTCACGAAATTTCTTTATAATTTTTGAAACTGCTGATTTATTTATTGAATATTTGTCACAGATACTTTTTTGTTTTAAACGAGCTTTAAAATCGTTAATTATTTTATTTTTTAAGTCTTCACAAATCTTAACTTTAGCCATTTTTGTTAACTTTGAAAAAAAGCAATTATGCGAAAAACTTAGAAAAAGAAATTGTGAAAAATTATCAGAATTTAAAAATAAAATAACTGTAAACATATTATTTTCGTTTTACACTTCTTTCTTGCAGAAGTTTAAAAGTTTCCATTGTTTTGTCAGTAGCGAAATAGTGAATATTTTTAATTTTGTTCCCTTTTTTTCAGAATATAATTAATTATGTTGTTTGTTTTTCAGTTAATTTATATAAATAAAACTATACAAGTAAAATACTAAAAAAAAAAATTATTTTAAAAAAATATTTTAAATTTTGGGCTACATATGGAGTATTTGGAAAAGTTTCCATTGTTTTGTCAACCACTGTATATAATAAAAATATTTGAAATTTCGTCTAATTTATAAATAATATAAATATGGATTTGGCTTCCAATATTCTAATTCCTAACAATAGTAAAGTTAAATAGATGATATTTATAATAGACCTTGACAATGAAGATTGTGGATGACCCCTTGGCAGGGTAGAAAATGCCAATTGTCTAAAAATTTTAGTTTATATGACAAAAAAATAATTAACAAAATTCATAATCTCAATAGTAATAGGAAATAAATATAAAGTTCTACTACAGTGTTTATCTTGGCAATAGTTCTCATCCTCTATGGAACAACGGCTACAGGTATTGCCTCATGTAAATTAAGAAATATCACTATATTTAAATCAAGCTTGTTCATGAAGTATTCCGAAACACAAAGTCAAACGTTTGAAACTTTAAATTAATAAATGATTTTATACTTTCAGAATCCTGCTCGTCAGCCAAATGAACCATTCGAAGAATCGCAAATGCAAATGGCTTAATTTGTTCTTTAAGAAAATATGTTTTATTATTTGTATTATGTTATGTACGACTATACATTTACTTATTTAGGTCAACAATTGTTATTTTGAAATAAATTTTTTTTAATAAAAACATTCACGTGTTTCCTTTCGGTTAATATATTTTATTAAATATGTATATTTTCAGACGACAATGCTGAATATTTATATTTGTCAAAAACTCAAGTGTCATAAAACAAAAATTGCATTAGATTTTAAATACCTAATACAAATAATTTTTTGATTTACGGTTGGCGTTGAACAATTTTTAAAACAATTCAAAAATTTTTTATTTTCATAAATACAAATAAAGAAAACAAAAAATGTAAAGAAATATGATATAATAATAAAATAAAAATGTGCTGAAAAATATCAATATTAAACAATAAAATATTTTGAATACTACCGTGTAAACAAGAAATGTATATGTCAAAATGATTTATTGACAAACCGAATGGATTTCATAATATTTTAAATTTTAAAAGTATTAAACGATTCATGGATCACAATATTAGTTGGGAAAACAACGTCAAATATTTGGGAATAATACTGGATCCAAAACTAAATTTTAAAAATCATATACCACATCTATTAGATAAGATCAACAAGTTAATTTGTATAATGTACCCGCTTATAAACAGAAAAAGTTTTCTTAGTGTCGATAACAAAAAATTAATCCCAAAATCCATATTTCACCCTCTAATGTTTTACTGTGCTCCAGTCTGGGCCACTTCTGCTAAATGCCATCTTAAATAACATCAAATATCCCAAAACAAACTTCTCAAGATGTTATATAACCTTCCTTGGCACTATTCGACTCCACACATTATCTGGCATTGAACTCGTTCAAGATAAAAAAAATAGATTAACACTAAATTTCAACAGAAGATGTCAATACTCTCAATACTTACACATAAATGAACTCCAGTCATAATACTATACTCAATATACTCTAGTATAACATTTTATCCTAAAACCACTGTTTCATAAAGGTTTTTGTAAAATTTTTTCCTTCCTTTTCCTAATTACTAAAAGCTCACAAAATTCAAATTTAACTACTAAGCAGAAAAGAAACAAAGTTTATAAACTCTTTAATATATATAAGACAAATGTAAACATTATTAATATATTAAAATAAATAAAATAAGCTTAAAGTATTAATACACAGTATTGTCGTCTGTAAATACCTTAAATTGTTGATAAACTTTCGTAACGTGATGTCTCCATATGTATTTAAACTTAAAACTAACAAACTCCTACATATGAATATGGGGGATTTCATGTCAAGTGAACCAACTTTTGAAATCGATGTCTTCGATAAGAAAAAACACATGCTTGGCCAAAATGTCAAATATGACCCCCTCTAACATGAAATCCCCCATATGTGTAATATACATTAGGGTGATAACCAAAACGTATAACCAGTACTGTAATATATGTATATTAAAATAAAAAATCTGGCAATCAGGTGATTGTGCCAGCTATTTTTTTCCTGGTCGCTTTCAAATACTATTAGCAGTGACACGATTTTAATAAATTTGGAACAAATAATTTTCAAAGAAGTTTTCAAGAAAATTATGAAAACTCCTCAATCTATAAATGCATAATTTAGCATATTTATCTTTTAAGTGCATATACATGTGTTACAAAAATATTATCCCACAAAAAATCATACCAACATATCTCCAGTCATTGTCCGATTTGTCCATTGTGCAATACATCCACTATAAATCTTATATATAAATAGGCCACACGTTTTTTTGTGGTACACTTTTAAGTATGTTATTGTCCACCAATATTGATGAAACTTATATGGTTTAAGAGGTTATTTTCTCTAGATGTGCACAATATAAATTTTTTTTAAAAAATTCTTTCCATAAAAGTGGTAAAAAGCGTTTTAAATTTCCTTGAAAAACAACAACAACATGTTTATGCACATCTAAATATACACATGCATTTGTACACACACATGAAAAATATTTTTGCATATATGTACTCAAAAGTAACTGTATAACATCGTTATTAGTGGTCAAATTTTGACCACCAGGCGGTCCTAGTAGTCATAATCTTGTATACAACTGCAACATATTCAAAATATTGATATTGATAATATAAATAAAGTCAACACAATTCTAAAACATTGTAACACGTACACATCGCATATGAAACAAACATATCAATCAGGCAATATTTAGTACCTAATTTTCTATTTTGATTTAATCTTATAATTTTTCATGATTTTAAAATTTGTAAATAAATAATTTTATATTTTTAAAAAATTTTGCTATATTATAATTTTATGAAAGTTAAAATATAAATTTCAAAAAGGTGCAAATAAGTTATATCCCTAATGAACATATTCGTGTTAATCCAAATTTAATACACAAATCTAACGTATAAAAATCATTGTTGTCATGTGTCTCCATGATCTGTTTAAATTCATTTTCACAGAAAATGGTTCCGCTAATTACTTAAGTCGTCAAACATCAACAATATTTTGTCAATGTTTGCACTTATCTTTATTACTCGAAAGTACACATTTCTCAAACACAATTCTTATAAATAATAATAAGTGCACTCAGAAAATGTCGATGGTCATCAGATACAAATAATATACATATGGGGGATTTCACGTCAAGTGGTTGCTTAGTGGGATGCGAGTGGGATATATAGTAAAATAAATGTTTTGTAACTCAAGATATACAACTTTGATTTTTTTTTGGCAAAATCGAACTATTTTTCAAAAGGGGCCGTTTTTTAATTTTTTTTTTTTGCTCAAAAGAAAGCATAGGTCTATTCCTTTAAGAGCTTTTTGGTCTCGTAGTGGGATAGTATCAAAATAAATGTTGTAACACAAAAATTGTATGTCTTGACTTACAAAATATTTATTTTGCTATATATCCCACTCGCATCCCACTAAGCGACCAAATAGATCTTAAAGGACTAGACCCAAGCTTTCTTTTGAGCAAAAAAAAATTTAAAAAAGGGCCCATTTGGGAAAAAAGTTCGATTTTGAAAAAAAAAAATTGCATCTTTTGAGTTACAAAACATTAATTTTGAAAGATATTCCTCTCGAAACCTACTAAGCGACCAAATAGGTCTGAAAGGAAAATATCCAAGCTTTCTTTTGAGCAAAAAATTAAAAAAGGGTCCATTTTGAAAAAAAAGTCAACAAAGTTTTTGATTTTGCAAAAAATTGCATGTTTTTTATTTTTTTTTTAAATATTTTTTTTCGAAAGAATGATGAAATAGTTATATAAACTATTTGGAACACATTTTACTAAGAACAATAGGTAATAAGTTACATGGATGAGAAAAATCACATGTTTGGTCAAAATGTCAAATTTTGACCCCCTCTAACTCAGAGAGTTCTGGACCGATCTTGTTAAAACTTGTGTCTGAATTACTATTCAATAGGTCTAACCTTGGTGTAAATTTCATCCCGATCGGAAGACATCGATTTTAAAAGTTGGTTCACTTGACGCGAAATCCCCCATATATTTAAAGTATGTAGCTCGTGTAGTACTTAAATCGTGGTATATCACGAAATATGAACGTTTAACTCCTATGGTTACCGGTCCCTAACGTTATAATAAGTATACTTTTAATTCAAAATATCTAACGGAAGAAATATATATACTATTTTGTATGTGCGGCTCTTTACATACAAAATAGTATATATGTATGTATATTTCTTCCGTTAGATATTTTGAATTAAAATTTTGGGAAATTGATTTTTTCTAGAAGATTTCAATATTATAAAAATTCCAAAAAATTAATTTGAAAAAAATTCGAAAAAGTTCCTTTTGTTCTGCAGCTCCTCATGTTTTATGACATTACTGACCACAAAATTGTGTACAAAGTATTTTACCTCGAACGAATCACTTCCTGTTCCATATTGGGATATCCAATGATGTAATACAAATTATCACAACTTTTCATTTCACATAGGTTTCGCTCAATAGAATTGGCACAATGAAATTGCAATCAATTTATTTATTTAATATCAATGCAAAGAAGTCTTTGTGTTAAGAAAATATCTATCTATGTAAGTAACATTAGTAAATATTATACATAGAAATTACTATATATGTATGTAAAAATCTCCCACAACATAAATGAGTTGGTGAGATGCAAAAAACTCGTTCGTTACAAAAATTAAAGAAAAAATTGAGATAACTATTGATTCTGGCAGTCCTTCTCTATGTTACAGTTTATTTAATTTTTTCAACTGTAGAGTTTTACTAATTCGACTAATTTGGTCCATTTAATCAGCCGCTACATGTTTTTCGCGTTTTTCCTAAATTCGGTTTATGTGTAACGAGTGAGTTTTGCATTTCACCTACTCAAATATATCTTCAAAATTAAAACAAAAAGGTTTCTATAGACAAAGTTTTAGCAATATAAATGAATAATGAAATTAAGAATTAAGTATGGTCTAAATTTGACCTCTATTCAAGTAGTCCAAGAGTTTCCTTTTGTACGTAAGTTAAGAATACGTAAAAAGTTTGAGATCATTAGAAAGTATGCTTCAAGTTCGGTGAATTCTTATCGGAAAGGAACGACATAAAATAAAAAGATGTCTTAGTGGAATATCAATCTGAATATTACGTGTTGAATTGATAAAAAACAGATTTAAAAGTAATACGATCATGATCTTGTATATTCACATCGAATTAATCTCAAGCGAGTTCATATACATCCAAATAAATATAGAGTTGATGTCATCATTTAAAGAATTTTCAAAATTAATTTGTCTAGAATCGGTAACATACAATTTTCCTAATTTGATTTTGCATATTCTTCTGGTGTAAATTTTAGTTTTGCTAAATTTACCTTGAATTATTTTCATTTTTTAAATCAACAAAAAATATATTTATTAATATCAGCAGATGTGTTCATTTTTATACGTGATACAAATTAGCATGGAAATTAGAAAGATAAAAAAACGTTTTATACACTTTAAATGTGCATCAATATTCGAAAAATATATTAAAAAAATAGAAAATAATGTACCGGAACAGATAAATGTTATGCTGTCAAAAACATTGAAATTACGATACAATCGATCCTGCACATTACTATGATGTTGTCCTCGGGAGGCTATAGCTATGTAGTCTCATTTACAAAGTTTTTTAGTTAATATAACAAACATATTAGATAATTTCTTTGTTCGAAAAATCAATCAATAAAATCGTTTTGATATTCTTTAACATATAAGCAATTACCAGCTTCCCCCTTCTGAATCCGAATTTAATGAAAACATCAATTAGTTTTTCTTTTCCTGGTTCTACAAAACCTTCTAGTGGCTTGATGTAAATTTCGGTATCTATTTTACCGTTCAAAAATGCAGTTTTCACGTCTATATAGTGTACAAACATATTTTTATAAGAAGCTACTGTTAGTAACGTTCTTAGTGTTGTTATCTTGACAACGGTAGTAAATATCTCATCGTAGTCCTGACCATATTTCTGCGAATAAACTTTCTTTGTACTTCTTATTACCATAACCACTGATTTCATTTTATATACCCATCTACAGCCAACTAGAGTTTTATCTTTTGGCATTTCAACAAGATCCCATGTGTTATTACCATGCAATTAATTTCATCTTGCATAGCCAAAAACCATTCATTACTACATGAGCTTTCGATAGCTTCTTTAAAACTTTTAGGTTCCTCTGAAGTCGATATCATATTAGCGTATCTTTTGGGTATTCCTTTCGTGGATCTTGATAATAACATCGCTTTCAGAAGTAATAACATCGTCACTACTAATATTAATGACACTATCAGTTATCTCAGTATCGTTGTCTTCTGGAGCTGTTTGAATTGACTCTGCATTACCATTTTGTTCTTCATTGTGGGTTAGATCAAACGATATTAATTCCGGAGACTTATCATTAACATTTATTTCTTCTATAATTGAACTGGTATCTATAGTTTTCAAATTTACCATCAATAAAAGTGACATCTCTGCTTATGGTAATCTAATCATTTTTTGGATTTAAAAATCGATACACCTTTGAGTCCTCACTATAAACCCAGTAGAATTTGCTTCTTAGAAACAGGATCAAGTTTACGACGTTTCTGTTTATTTATATGTACAAAAGCATAAGCCAAATTTTCTTATATGTTTCATATTTGGTATGGCCTCAGACAATGCACATTCACATTTCCATTAGGCTCCTATTTCTCCTTTCCGCTACACAGTTTTGTTTTGTTGTGGTGTATAATATGCACTGTATATGGTGTTGTTAGTTGATATTTAATGCCTTTACTTTTAAGAAATACATCCATTTTCCTATCAATTCGAATTGTTTTTATCCGCTATCCAAATTTATTTTCGGTATATGGAACAAATTCTTTGATTTTGTCAATGGTTTCACTTTTATTTTTAAGGAAATATGAAGTACAACGGCTCTTATCATCAATTAATATTCCAGATGGGGTGTCTGCATTGATTCACATAAATCACTGTGAATTAAATCTAAAATTTCTGCAGATCGATTTTCAGAAAATTTCGGAAATGGTTTTCTTTGCATTTTGGCTTTTAAACATTTTTCACAAACATTATTACAATTAGAAACACTTACTCCGTGAAATAATGATTTATTTACTGCCGTCTTAATTGCGTTTATGTCTCTATGTCCAAAACGTATATGAGCAATTCCATATCATCGTACGTGACATTTGTACGCCTATAGAGTGGAATAGATTTTGCAAAAATAAGAGTATCTGAAAAATAATTTGGTCTTTATGTTCCATTCAGAGGGTACTATATTTTAAAATAATAAAGAGTTCTTTAGAAACATTTTTGTCCAAAATATCGAGCGAAATAAGTGTATATCCTACGTGACATAAAACGGAAGTCATTTTGAGGTACGTGTAGAAATATGCGAAAATTTTCGAATCGTGAGAAGCGTTATGTTTTCTTTTAATTTCTTACACTAAACGAAATATTTTTCCTTTACAATCCGTCATATTTAAATAAAAACAATCTTTGGATGATTTTATAATAAATAAAATTTAATATCGTACGTGACATACCGTACGGGACAGATTTTTCTCTTATAGTAAAACAATATATCGTCGTCGAAAATCCTAAAGTACGTATCCTCAAAAAAAATCAAAATCGTGTTTTTTATTGATTCTTATTCATAAGGTAAAACTACATGCCTCTACAAATTTTTAGACTTCTGTGTCCAAAAATAACGATTTTATATCCATAATTCAAAACTACGTATCATTTGGCATTTATGTTTCTTCTAATTGTTTAGTGTGGATTTCATTCGACATGGTAAAGTGTACATTATAAAATAAGTAAATATAACTTATAATAAATCTGGAGAACCTACGAAAGTTTTTTTTGCTTCGAAAATGTCGAATTTTATGCCAACAAAGCGTCATATGCGGGAAGTTTTGCTTTACTTCTTTAATATGAAAAGCTTTTGCAAGCAGCAGGATTCATCCAAAAACAGGAAAATTGGGTACCATACGAATTGATGCCTAGATATCTTGAAAGGCGATTTTTCATGTCAGAAATGATGCTAAACACTACAAAAGAAAAGCATTTTTGTACCGAATCATTACTTGCGATGAAAAATAGATACGTTACAATATCTCGAAGCTTAGGATATCTCAAAGCCAAATATCCATGGCGATAACGTAATTGTCTGTATTTGGTGGGAGCAAGAGTGTTCTATCTATTATGAGCTTTTAAAATCTCACCAGATCATCACAGAGAACCTGTTCCGAACGCAACTGATTCGTTTGAAGCGAGCATAGGACGAAAAACGCCCTGAATATGCGACCACTTACTCACATGTTGCAAATGATTTAGAAATAAATGGTTGGGAAATTTTGGCTCACCCGCTTTAAGGACGTACCATAGCCATAACCATATAAAACAGCTGTTCGAACCAAGCTTATGGGCAACACTGTATATGATTATCGGTGACATACCATAACGCCATAACCGTAGATATCAACTGAATTTTGGTTTTCTGCCTTATGGTCCAGTCCGTACAATGTCCGACTACTATTTCTTTCGATCGATGCAGAATACACTCTCTGGGTTACGTTTCACCTTAGAACAGAGTGTCCGTAATTGACTTGATTCGTTTTTGGCCTCAAAAGATGAGTAGTTCTTTTGGCTTAGAATCCGTATGTTGACAGAATGATGAGAAAATGTCATAGTCATACTTTTAATAAGTTTATATTATACAAATGTTTAAAAATAAAAGCTAAAATTGAAAAAAATACCGAATTTTTAAGTCATGCTTCCAATATGAAGTTTTATGACGTTTTTTGCTTCTCCTGTAAAATTATAAAAAGTGATGTTACGTACTTTTGGATTTTCGACGACGATATATTCTGTAAATATATATATGTATACAAAAACTTAAAAAAATTAATAGAAAATATGTATACATTCGGTTTAAATAAACAATTTTATAATAGCAAATAAACAATCAGAGTCCAATTCATTTCACCCTACATGCTAACTGGGAGCTTAATTTTAACCGCAATTTCAGCCTAAAACACGCCAATTAAATTAAAAAATTAAATATAGTCAGTTTAAACTATTATTTTTGCCAATAAAATGTTGGATTAAGCTCTAAATACTTACACATAGTAATATTTTAGTGTTTTCTCCTATTCAAATCATCTTGAAAAAAAGTTTCAGGGGTTTTGGGTTTTCAGTCGTGGTATGTATGCCATTTATGAATGCAATCACTCACTGTATTTGATTTTATCATTTATTTATTTTTATCAAATGGTACCGTAAATCCTTCTAATACAAGTTTTCTAACAGATAGCAAACTTCCTTCCAATGTACGTCGAGTGCAGATACAATACCGTTGTAAATTTCCGGCAGGCTTCCTAATAAAAATGGAACAATCTTATGTTCCGGAAATTCTTCACCCATATCTTTTAAGCGATCAGCAATATTCAATAATTCGGCAATATGATCCTGCATTGATTCTCCATCTTGAAGTTTATTCCAAGTTAATTTTCGCAAAATACTTACCCCCATATGCATAAAGCAGCCGGATGATAAATGCCTGGTACGAGATGGAAAATATTGGACTGTCTTTGGTACAAATAAAAAAGCTGAAATTTGCTAAAGAATACTGGGAAGTGCTGAAGAAAAATCATGAAAAGGCGAATCTAACAAACAGAGTAAACCCCATATGCATAAACAGTTTATAAATTTATCAAAGGTTTATAAAAAACTTTTGTATGGAAATTTTCTTTGATAAATTTATAAACTGTTTATGCATATGGGGTTTACTCTGTTTGTTAGATTCGCCTTTTCATGATTTTTCTTCAGCACTTCCCAGTATTCTTTAGCAAATTTCAGCTTTTTTATTTGTACCAAAGACAGTCCAATATTTTCCATCTCGTACCAGGCATTTATCATCCGGCTGCTTCGGAATATCAGACTTTATAACATCCCATAACTCACGTTCCAACAATAGCATTTCCACATTAAATTTCCATGTGTGATAATTATTGTTATTTAGTTTTGGGAACATTGCCTTTGATATCCATTTTAACCTCTTGAATGAAAAATATTAGAAGACTTCTTTCTGTCTTTAACAAAATTTTATTTAGAATGAAGAAAATTTTCCTTCAATAAATTTGATATAAAATATTAAGGAACACTAGATTTAAATAATAACAAAATTTATAAAGTTATAGAATTAAACAAAGTTTACAAATTAACAGTTTATGCGCATTGAAGAAGTTGTGTATTTCGCTGAGATAACCATTCACCAAAACGTATATGTCATCAATGTTGTGCCCGATCGCCATAATGGTGCAGTTATCCTCATACGAAATCACTTATACTCGATTTGGCTGTGCGGGGATTTTGGAGAGGAAGTAGTTAAACAGGATTGGCGACAGGACCCCGACCTGTTTAACTCTACGGAGTTATAAGTGTTTGTCTCTAAAACTTCTGTGCACTGCAGGATTGTGACCAATAAATTTTTATTTAAAGAAATTATAGTCGAATGTGCACATTTATGCACTGTTCAGCAAAAAATGTTTTTTTTTTGTAAAAGCTTGTAGAATATACATCTTACTTTTCAAGCTTTTTGCTTGAAAAACTTGCCCTGATTGTAACACTCTACGTGTCAGACTAATTTTGATTTTAAGTTTTGATGGATAAATTTTGAGCTTTCTTATTATATTGTAAAGTTGGCACAAAGTCAGATTTTTGTGTTACTCTAAATCAGGGGTTCTCACAAAATATTGCGTCACGGCCAGACCATTTCATTAGAGGAACGGCAAACCGTATATTATATTCTTATAGCAAAACACAAAAAAACAATAATTTATAATTCGATCAAGTTTTGTTAAATATAGCTTTTTATATTAAAGAGTGAGTCAGAACAAACTTATACACAGTATTAAAGCTAAAACTTATCCTTGATCCAACAAATTATTATTTTTATAATCACGTTAGCTTTTAAAAATATTTCAGAGAAATGGACAGCGAAAAAAAGTAAGTGAACAAATATTTAAAACTTAAAAATAAAATATGATATGGAATTTCAAAAAATAGCAAAATATGTGACGTTTCTTCGTCACACTGTCTCAGGAGTGATGATTTCAGTCGATATTGCGTAATATACTTGCTAAAAAATAAGGGTGATGTAGTTATGAAACTCAAGGAATATTTTCATTATGTTAAGACCAAATTTAATAAGATTCCTAAAATATTGCGTTCAGATCGTGGCGGTGAATACCTTGGAGATAATGTTAAGAAATTCCTCAAGAGTATGGGTACACAACAACATTTGACAGCGCCATACACTCCGCAACAAAATGGAATTGCAGATAGGAGAAATCGTTATTTGGTCGAAATGGCAAGATGTATGCTTGCAGATGCTAATCTACCAAATATATTTTGGGGAGAAGCAGTTATAACAGCGAATTTTATTCAATATCGAATCAGTACAAGATCTAACAAAAGCATTCCATTTGAAATATGGGAAAATAAGAAGATTGACGTAAATCTATTTGAAGTTTTCGGTTCTGAAGCTCAAGTACTTATACCAACGCAAAAACCTAAAAAGTTAGATCAGAAAACAGAAGTATTGATATTTGCGGGATACTCAGAAGAGTCAAAAGCACTAGGTTTTTTAAATTTGACGAATTTAAGAATAGTAATAAGTCGAGATTACAAAATACTTAAGTCTACTTCAAGAAAAATCGAAATGGTATATTATAAACCAGAAGAAGTTGAAGTGAATTTGAGCAGCAAAGATTCAGATACAGTCATTCAGTGCAACGAAATTCCAAATAATAATAATGAAGATTATTATTCTGCAAAATATTTTTTAGTGCAATCTGAAGATGAAAATACTATTAATGCTTCCAGTGATGCCAATGATTTGAAGGTAATTTCAAATTCAAGTAAATCTAATGATTTAGAACAAATCTAAGAGCCACAAGTACCTTTGAGAAGATCAAATCGTTCGAATATTGGTGTACCGCCAAAACGGTATGTAAATTTAGTAAAACATTTTGAACCCAGTACTTATAAACAAGCTATAGAATGTGATGAGAAGGAAGAATGGGTTAAATCTATGAATGATGAAATGAAATCGATAGAAAACAACAAAACTTGGAAGGTGGTACCATTACCCGAGGGACGAAAAGCTATAGGATGCAAGTGGATTTATAAAATTAAACGATGTTCGAATGGGGAAATTTTAAAATACAAAGCTCGGCTGGTTGCACAAGGCTTCAGCCAAAAATAATGAGTTGATTACGACGAAGTTTTCGCACCAGTCGTAAGACAATCTACATTGAGAAGGTTTTTAACAATTGCTGGTTCCAGGAATTACAAAGTCAAGCACTACGATATAAAAACAGCATTTCTAAACGGCGATCTTGATGAAGATATATATATGCGACAACCAGTTGGATATGAAGTATGCAAAAATAGCAAAGAAGTAATGGTATGTAAACTACAAAAAAGTTTGTATGGACTCAAACAAACAGCGCGATGCTGGAACACAAAACTATTTGATATACTTAAACAGGAAGGATTTGTTCAAGGAAATGCAGATCCTTGTTTACTTAAAAAGCAAATTGATGATGAATTTATTTTCATACTTGTCTATGTAGATGACATTTTGGTAACAACAAAAACAAACGAATATTTCAAAATAGTTGAAGATATTTTACAAGGCAATTTTGAATATACAATACTTGGAGACGTATATTTTTATCTTTGTGTCAAAATTGAGCGGGAGAACGATGGTTTTTATAACATTTGTCAAAGTCAATACATTGATTCTATCGTTTCAAGAGCTAGTTTGCAGGAAAGAAAAGTCTCGAAAATACCAATGGATGTCGGTTATATTGCCTTAGATCGAACAAATTTTAAAATAATGGATAATAACACGAAATATCAAGAGCTTATTGGATGTCTGATATACCTGTCCGTAAATAGCCGTCCAGATATGTCGGCAGCAGTTTCTATATTAAGTCAACATGTTTCTCAACCAGCTGAAGATGATTGGATGGAGCTTAAAATATTAATAAAATATCTTAAAGGAACCATGAATTTAAAATTAAAACTTGGAGGGAATAGATCTGAAAAACTTATTGGCTACGTAGATGCTGATTGGGCACAAAACCGCATAGACAGAAAATCATTCAGTGGCTATGTTTTTAAATATAATGGTTGATGTGTAAGTTGGTCGTGTCATAAACAACAAAGTGTATCACTATCGTCAACAGAAGCCGAATACATAGCGCTAGCTGAAGCAGCACAAGAAACTGTATGGTTAAGAAAACTCATTGATGATGTTGGTATAAATCGCCACGAACCTACTATAATTTTCGAAGATAACCAAAGCTGCATAAAGTTAGTTGGTTCAGAAAAATTTAGCAAGCGAACAAAGCATGTGGACACAAAATATCATTTTGTACGTGATCTTAAAAATCAAAATATTCTGACGTTATCTCTTCTGTAGGACAATACCTACAGAAGAGATGCAAGCCGATATATTAACAAAACCGTTGTCTCATATTAAATTTTCGAAATTTAGAAGTTTGTTTCAATTAAGGAAGGGTATTGGAGTATTTATTATAACTAGCATAACCCTGTGCACTTCGCTACCCCTACCCTAGTAAAATTAGAAAAATATGAATGGAAATACGAAAATAACACATACAAAATTTGAGAATCTCTCAATTACAATTCACTTGAAATAATATAACTAATTGAAAATAACTAACTAATTTTGTATGGGAGATACCACTCCACTGCTCTGATCCCACCCATTTTTAAACCTTTTATGTAAATATCAAGCTTTACTTTAACTTTTCTTTATAAGGGAGGGGTCAATCCTAATAAGCCGATCATGCTTAGCTAAACTTCGAACAGGGATCAGGAATAAATTCGTTTTTAGCTAACCTCCTTAGAATGGTAATAAATTGATTGATACAGAGTTTAAATTCTTTTAGAATTATAGTTCTCCAGATATTAAAAATTATTTACTTTGCGCCATAACCACTAATGCAATCCCGACCATTTTCAGCCAATCTGTGTAAAATGGTAAGAGATCTATGCGGACAATGTTTGAAGAACCTTGCAATTATTACTTTGTATGGGAGGTGACTCACATCCTTTTCCGACCTCTCCCATTTTGGGTGCTATGCCCTCTAATCTAATTCCGCCTATATTCAGCTAAACTCCGCACAGTAATAAGAAATTAATTCGCTAAAAGTTTAAACACTTTTACAATTATAGTTCTACAGATATTCGAAATTAATTATATACTTTGTACAGGGTGTGCCACGCCCACTATTCCAATCCCGAAAAATTTCAGCGAAACTATGAAAATTTATAAAAGAGCCATTTAGACTAAGTTTGAAGAATCTTGCAATTATATTTCACAAAATATTTAGAAATAACTATTTACTTTGTATGGGAGGCGACTCACCATTTATTCCGACCCGTCCCATTTTTCATTAAACTTCATGCAGTGATAAACCGTTGAAAATCGTCACAATTATAAAATAAATATTTACTTATCTACAATTACATATTTACCCCCATATGCATAAACAGTTTTTTAAATTTGTCAAAGGTTTATAAAACAAATTTTGTTTTATAAACCTTTGATAAATTTAAAAATTGTTTATGCATATGGGAGTTAGAAAATAAAAAAACACCTTCAAAATATATTTATTAAAGCGAATTTAAATTACTAAAGTCTTCTTCTTTGTTTTCTATAACAACTCTCACTTAAAACAGAGCGAAATCAATACTGTTTAATTGTTTCTCTTATTTATTTACAACAACATATTGCACAAACACGCATTGCTTTGTTTACTTTTTTGCTTAAGGTTCACATGTACACGTTTTTGCATATGTGTTAGTAACATCTTTAAACGCTTATAACTCCTAAAAAACTGAACCGATTTCAATAAAATATATATTCTGCACTTCTGTGAATAAATCCCTTTAAAATGGTATATTTTTTGCCCAAATTGAATGTATAATGTGAGCGTAAAAGGGGTCTAAAGAAATCGACTTGCCTATTAATATTATGATGATTATTACAAACTTGTTAGTATTAACTTTGTTAAATTCTATTGAAATTTATAAATTTATATAAGTAGGTTTTTAAACTTATGTACAACAAAATGAAAATATTTTATTCTGAAATAAACCTTTGATCCAAAGAATAATAACAAGAAGTGAAACGCTGTCAAAAAAAACCTAAGTCGGTTGTCATAAAAAACCTAACTATTTGAATGTATTGGTAACATTTTGTTTATATGTATTGGTTTTCAAACCACTTTCACCACACTCCTCAAACACACAGAGTTGTAAAAAAGCGACCTTAAAAATTATAACAAAATTTTATTACAATTAAATTTAAGAATTCAAATAAATCTCAAATTATTTAATTTATATTTGACCTGGAAATATTTTATAAATAGATTTTTTTGCTTATTATACCAAAATTTCTGCAAACATTAAATTTATTTGAATTTTTTATTAATTTTCAATACGAAATTTTACAAATGTGTTTTTTTCAGTTTTAATTTCAACCCCCAAAAAATTATTGTCAAAAAAATTAAAAAAAAATATTTTTCGTTTGTGCAAAATATGCATGTTTCGGTTACTTTAATGGTTTGAATTTGTGTAAAAAAATAAAAGAATATTATGTTTTTATGAAAGACTGTGTTAGAACTGCAATTTTATTGCAATTTTCAAGAAAAAGTTTTGAAGTTAAATCTCTCTCTCAAGTGCGTTGAATTCACATACTACCCGTATGTGAGAAGAGAGAGAAGTTGTTGTTGTAGAAAAATTGAGAGGCTTCCCTTCTTGTTATTCTTTGCTTTGATCTATACGAACATAGAATTACATTTCTCTACACTTTTTTGGGACTTGTAACATTTTCTGTGTAAATTTATTTCGAGGTGATAATAAATTTCAAATTATCAAATATTTAATTAAAAAATTGATTTACATTTTTTGGTTGAAATTTAATGAATAAACCAATAATTAAAACAAGTATTATATATTTAGTAACATATTTATACTCAATTCCATTTGACTGAGATAATATTGAAATTTTTAGAAAATAAAATGGACTTAGCTTCGCCCGGTAGCATTTACTAATGTTACTTCGTCAAGTTTCTCCAACCCTGCCTGTTCTGTTTTATTTGCAAATAAAATATCTAAATTTGTATTGCATATGCTGACTTCCAAAATGTTGTTGCTTTGTATTTGAACAAAGTATACTGTTTCATAATGACGGCATACAAAATGCTTACTGTGTATACTATTTCAAAATGCCGCCAATGAGTATTTTGAACGCAGTAAAAAAGCAATCACGCATCAGTTTTATAGTTGATGCTTTCTTTGATAATTTTTTATTTACGCACACAAATAAAAAAAGAAAAGAATATAGAGAATGGACGACTTACAAATGGAAGTAATATTATTTTTTTTGGATAAAAAACTTAATATAAGCACCAAATAAATACTTTTATATATTTTTCAGTGAAAAAAATGATAATTTGCATTATGTTCATTTCATATCGTAAATGTAAACAAAGTACATAGTTGCATTGTTTAGGAAGTTTAAATATGTACATAATTAAAATACCGTAGGAGAACTGCATACAAACTTTGTATTGATACATTTTGGAAGTCAGCAATACTTTAGGGGCTTTTTATTACAGTTGACTGGACTCAAAAAAGGCGGTTTTAGCCGTAATTTCTTAATTTTTTTTTCTTTACAAACAATCTCCTGAATTCGAATCGAATAAAAAAAAATCAGCCAAATCGCTCCAGCCGTTCTCACGTGATGACATTACATACATGGACCATTTCATTTTTATATATATAGATAAATTAACCATTCCTGTCTACTAAAAACTTTAAATTTTAAAACTGTGTATACTTTATAGGACATTTTATGTTTTCTACACATATATGACGGTTAACCGGTTTAACCGGTTTTTTTGATGTCGGTTAACCGAAAAATCGTTTTTCTAAAAAAGCCCAATTTTCGGTTAACCGAGAAACCGGATTTTTAAAAAGTCTTTTTTTTATAAACACTATTGGTGCGTGATGTTTTTTATTCCAAAGACCTAAAAAAATGATTTTCATTACTTATACAACATTGGCCATCACGTGGTGGTATGCCAAAAATTTCGCCAAAATTAGTTATATGCCTAGTGTATATATCCAAAATTCTTAAAAAAAACTACTTTTGATTAATACATGATTTTGTAAATTATAACCATTGCGGACAAAACTCAATAATAAACAAAAATTTTATTGAATTTTTAAATTATCGTCATTATCATTTGAGGAGAGTGAGGTCGATGCAATACATCGTAGGTTGGCCCTTTTATTAAATTTTTTGATTTCCTATGATCCCAAGGGCTAAAATTGTTCTCCGTAATCTAAAACACAAACAGTAATTAAGTTTAAGTTTTCAACATCTCATACTTACTTGACATCATGTTATCAATGAACAATTGATTTTAAACTAAATTCATTTACTAATTTTAAATAATATTAATTTTTTGAGCTTGAGGTCAGATTCATAAATAATATTAAATATCTGAAAAATAATGTATCTTAAGTGTACCATCATCGACTCAAAGAGTGATTCAATAATTGAATTCCTTTTAATTTTATCCAACTACATTACGCAATTTTGATAAAATTTGGCCCATTTTAATAAAATTTGGCACATGTCATTGTTTTGGAACAAAATTAAATTAAACGATCCTTAAATACTCAGTGCTTTCGATAAACACATTAACTTCTATATGTATATAATCGTAAATGGTATGGATTAATTAACAACGGATATTTTTTGATGTTTTTACATTCAAATTATTTATTTTGGTCGTATATTAAGCTGTTTAATTTCGTAAATAGTATTTTATTATAGATTTTTAATTGAAATTAAAAAATTAAATTTTACAAATTCGTTTTACTTAAAACTATGTATTTAAATTGTTCGTATGTTTCTTAAGTTTTCTATGGATAAAGTTAAAAACTAATTCTTAATTACTAAGACGATGAGAGGACATTTACTTTGTATAACATAGTAATACTTGGCACAAAATAGGCGTTATAATTATATTAATTATTATTATTATTATATTAGTTGAACAGTTCTTCTAATTCATCTTCATTAATGGCTATGACTAACATTATTAGGCCACCAATAATGATACCTAAAACTTGTACTAATGAACTTTTCAATTTTCCATTGCCTTCGTTCGCCATTGCTGGAACTAAATCGGCAAAAGCTATATATAGAAAAGAACCGGCTGTTCCTGCATATATCCATTGGGTCATATTTGTATGTAGATTAGCTATTAAAAGGCCAATTGCCATGCCAACGAAACTTAAAACTGAACTGACAATATTAAGGCAAATGGCTCGTCGAATGGAGACACCAGTTTGAAGCAACAGAGCAAAATCGCCCAACTCATGCGGCAATTCGTGACAAAGAACAGCAAATGCTGTTGCCAAGCCGGTCACCGGATCAGAGGCAAATGCTGCACCTATAGCTAAGCCATCGGTTAAATTATGCAAACCATCACCAATGACGACCATAAAAGCAACAGGCGTTAAAGGTCTTGAAGGCTTTTTCATATCAATTTTGGCCTCATTTAACATAATATTCAATTCCCGTACATCGGCTGTTGCAGGCTCGGCGGCCTTTTCAGAGCCTAATGAAGGCATTGGATTACTTAATGGTTTTTCATTATTCTTCTGTGTTGGTGGATGACTGTGACTATGATGACTATGTCCATGAGATCCTTCAGCATTATCACCTTTTAACAACGGCAAGATCGTTTCAATAATGTACATAAATAGGGCAGTGAAAAAGGCACAAGCACAAATCCATATCACACTTGTATCATGCTTATGTGAGGATTCCTCTTTATGTTGATGTTCATGGGATTCGGGTGCTGAGTGTTGACTAGCCAAAGCGTGAGGAATAAGATGCATTAAAGCGTCGCCGCTTAGTGTTCCTACTGCAACAGCTACCAAAAAGTTGAGTATTTCTTGATAAGCTACCGTCTTCATTAAAGGCACTAAGAGTATTCCCAAGAGTCCACATGCTGAGAGTATAAAAATTGAAGCACTTGCGTAAATCCAAGCTAAAATAAATAGACAAATTTACATAATTATTGAAAACAATTGAAATTGTGATTCATGAATATAAATAATAAATAGTCATGGTTTGTATATATGTATGTATGCCGATTTTAATATGATTTTGGGGATTTTTGGAAATATTAATCTATTGACGAAAACAATTAGCAAGTGCTCAAACTTTAAATATTTACAATAAATTCAATTATTCGGAAATTGTTGTAGAATTTGTTGATATGTGTACTGTTGAAATATGTTTCGCACGTGATCACATAAAAAATAGGCTTTGAATGAAACAATATTTCATGGTGTTGAGATAAATTTCCTCTGGAAACTTGTTTTTATACCCTTTACCATGAGTGGCAAGGGTATATACACGCAGAGAAAAAATATAGTTGGGCATGGTTACTGTAACCATTTCAATATTGTTACAAGATTTTTAACAATATTATAGTCACAGTAACCATTTACATGATTGTGGTAACCATAATATGGTTAATTTACGATTCACATGATTGCATCAACCATATATATGGTTACAGTAAACAAATATATGTTTGTGACAACCATTCATATGATGAAGGACTTATCATATTATGTTGCTCTCGGCTTAAAGCTTATCATAATCTGAGAACAACATATTATGATAAAATTATTTATCATAAATATGGTTGCCACAATATTTCAAAATCCATTGCAACGATGTATATAAGGCTAGTAATTTGGACCTACCTACATTGGGTCAAAATTTTTTAACACGAATTTTTTTTTATTAATAATTTAAGGGGAGAAAACTAAGCACCCAATTATATAGAATAGAATGAATTTGACTCTGTTTTAAAAAAAACTCGATATATTCCAACGAAAAATGGATTTTTTAAGGATACAAGAACTATATATTAACCAAACCATTGTATGGTGAAGAATATCTACTAAATTCAGAGTGGGTTCTCGAAATTTAATAAAAATTTAGGATATAGTTTAAAATTTTCCATTGCATAGACATATACAGATGGAAATGGCTTTTAATTATAAGTATGTATGTATTAGTTCGCTTGAGTGAAATGACAGTTAAGTCGAAGGATATTTCCATTTTGATAGAAAATATAAGTTAAAATCTATTTAATACAATATTTTTAAGGGACATTTTATAGTGTTTTATTACAATAATGAAGTACACAATTTATGGATTTATATTTTAAAATATCCTTGCATAATGGATATTTTTGAAATTTATTATCCTTATTCCGTCGGATGAAGGTTTTCAATGATATATTCGGAAAATGTATGTCCCTAGGACTTATATGAGTCAACTAATTTAAAATTTGAACCTAAAAATATATTGTTACGTTTTAACCTTTTCAAAACGCTGGTTTATTTCCTTTAAATAAACCGGATACTTTTGATTGCAAATAAAAGCCGTTTAGTAGTTTAACAAATATAACAACTCTTTATTTATTTAAAATGTACAACAACCACAGAATTAAATAGCCACTCAATGTTTTTTATACACGTTTATAAATTCTCAGAAATACAGACAGAACCCAGCGGCGAAATTTTTGAGGCCTTCAGCTATAAGGCCTTCTGTAAGACCTTTTTTAGATCCAGTACTCATGATCGCTTGCCTTCTCAGGAAGACCTTACGGAAGGCCTACCTGCTCCCTTTTTTTTGTTGCTACAAACGTAGTACAAGCAGAAAATACCGTTAAAAACTCACATCCCAAAGACAAAACTACAAATACAAAAAAATGCAAAAGTGAAGAGAAAAAAAGAAGCAAACTTAAAATAGTTTTGCTTAAATTCTTTGGCAAAGCGGTTGTTCACATTTTTTACTTGGTCATTATTGGTTTTTATTATAAAAAATTAAAATAAATAAGATATCGCTTAGGCCAGGTAAGTTATTAAATTTTAATCATAGTTTAGGCTTAATCAAAGATACTATTTATTTAACAAAATTTTTTTACAAAAGACCTGAAAACAAGCCTGTGAAGAAGGCCTGCTACCAGGCCTGTTGAAGAAGGCCTACTATCAGGTCTGTTAAAGAAGGTAAAGCAGAAGGCCTTGCCTGGCTAGGACATCGTGTGTAAAAAATGTATGAGTATGGAATGGGGCAATAAGTCCTTGTGTCTGCTAAATAAGGCCTTCCAGAAGGCCTGCTTACTACTTCTTTTCGCCGCTGGGAATTTATAATGTACACGAATTTACTTGAAAAACACAACACACTTTAAGGCATTCAGTTCATGTTTATTCGAAAAGCGTCTCTGATAAACTCAACTCACGACTGCAACCTCTGCCACTATATGGTTCTATAGAAAGCTCTATTTCTACAATGTTCTTTAACTGAATATTCGAATTCGAATACAGCTTTGCCAACTTAGATCAATGGTCAACTGAAAGCTTTTATTTAATAATGCCCACAGATATGTTACAGTTTGCTATTACAGCACTGTTATTTGAAAGCATTATGCTACTTTTAAATCAGCCCTTAAAATGGTTATATTTGAATTCAAGTACAATTTCGTAACAATATTTTAAGTTTTCCGATTACAGCTAAGAATAGTCCCGCTCAGGAATATGTTTAGAATTTTTTTCTGAAATAAAATATCTTTCATAGATTTCAATCAGATAGTATTTTCTTATTTTGAGGACAAGTCAAAATTGTTATTAAAATTTAATACTCAGTGTATATGGAATAATAAATAGACATGATTTTGTACCATTGTAAACGGATTTCCAAACTTTAGAACCGATACGGTACATATTCATCAGTCAGACCCACAATCCTCAATATTTCCAAAAAGAAAAACGTTTCATATAAAATATGTAGAAATAAAATTATTTTAACTTACCATTCCATAAAACTCCTTTATTAGAATTGTCATGCGTCAAAGGCAGAGACAGTATACACACTTGTTGATCTATTTGAGCCAATAGAGCTGGACACAGTTTCATAAAAGCCACTGGCGTTAAACGAACATTGTTAATGAAATGATTGTACTCCTCTTCCAAATCATGATCGTGATTATTTACTTCCATCTTTCCGTTTAAGGATGACGCAGCTACGGAAGACGACGTAAAGGTTTTATACAATTTACGTTTATGCAAATCATCGTGGTCGACAACTAAACGCAAAAGGGATTTCGGCGATAAACAAACATTCGCAGACAATGGAGGTCCATCAAATGTGGCTTCTGGTTGTTACAAAAGTTTTGAATGACAGGTGAATGAAAAGAAAGAAAACAAAATAATTAATTAATAAATAAATAAGAGAATGTGTGATTCTGTATAGGTAGTTGGTATTTTTAAATTTGTATATAATATAGGTTGTGTGATTGGCATAAATTATTTGCAGCTTATTGAATAAAAATAAAAGAGCAACACATTATAAATATGGTTAAAACAGTATTTATTTGAGGTTGCTTCTTTTGTTTTCTAAAATTCATTGGCAGTGGGTTAAAACGATCGTTTATCGTTTATGAATGTGTACACAGAGAAAAACAGATTCGTTGTCACAACCGAATTTGTCGATAATCGAATTTCATCGGATGCATGCACTATCTTATAATTCGATTGAGTCTAGTGAATTTTTGTTACATGCTGTTTTACAAAACTATTAGTTGGAGTAATTGAATTAAATTTTAATAGGATTTTTGATTTATATTCATATCTTATGTTTTTATACCCTTCAGCTTCGTGAGAAGGGTATATATAAGTTTTTCATTCCGTTTGTAATTTCCACAATATAATTTTCCGACCCTATAAAGTATATATATTCTGGATCCTTGTAGATCCATGTCCGTCTGTCTGTCTCTCTGTTGAAATAAATTTTCTGAAGACCCCAGATATCTTCGGGATCCAAATCTTCAATAATTCTGTCATGCTTTCGAGAAGTTTCCTATTTAAAATCAGCAAAATCGGTCCACAAATGGCAGAGATATGAGGAAAAAACCAGTACAACCTCGATTTTTAACCTACATATATCTGGATTACTACTTACGTCATTAATATAGACAATATTTATATCTAATGATAGATATTTCAAAGACCTTTGCAACGACGTATATAAGACCATAGTAAGTTGGACCTACAATGGGTCAAAGACGGAAAAAATATTTTTTAACCCTAATTTCTTTTTCACAAAAAAAAATTTAAAAAAAAAGAAATTTTTTTTGAAGATTTAAAAAACAAAAAAATTTAAAATAACAATTCAAAAAAAAAAGTTTTTTGCAAAAAAAAAAAAAAAATTTTGTTTATCTAAAAATTTTTAAAATTTGTATTTTGAAGTATAATTTGCTGAAGGGTATATAAGAATTTGTTGATTGAGAATTCCGAATTTGGATTTTATAATCAATAAGAAGCTACTTTAACTTAATATTTTATTTGGAACGTAGTGAAGGCACAAAACGATTATACTAACCGAATTTACGTTTGTTGGAAACTTAAGCGATTGCAATTGTAGTTTTATTTTTGTAAGAATGGCAAATATGATATGATTCCATATTTTTGATTAAATATTTATGTATAATCAGTACCGATTTCCGACCGATCCTTTTTCTGTGTGTATGTAAATGTAATAACTTACATGTTATATTTATTTGAAAACAGATTGTTTTATTCATAAATAAATAAATAAAATAAAATACACTTTACGCGAATACGATCATATTCTTACAAGTCAAATGGAAAATTGTTCACGTGTCTTGGTAACGTTGAAAACAGTTTTATTACGTGCAAATATTTTTAATTTACGCATTGCATTTTAACCACATCTAAAGTCGAGAATTTATAGCCATTTTATTTTATATTTACCTGTTAATATCTACGTAGTAGAACAATAGTTGTTTGCTAACAACTGACAATCTGACTGACTTTGATTTACAAAAGAAGAATTCTCCATTATATTATTTGTGAACAATACAATTCATTAAACCCTCCGAATAGCAGCCTTCGAAATTAATGCAACATTATTGCAGTCTGGCAATGCCCTCATTTAAATATAAATATGTATGTGATGGCGCGCGCGCCATATAATTAACTGGTTTTTTGTATGGCGTTGTCAACAAGTGTCATCACTGCTTCCGTGTAATGTGTCACATGTGCCGCCATTTAATACAAATTATTCTGCTTTAAATGTTTTAGTGCAGAGTCAAGTCAGTCTACTTTAGTTATTTGCATTCATAAATATTTCGGTATTTAGACTAATTACTGTGTTGAAACAATTATCAACTTACATTTTAATTAGTTGCATATAAGATTCCGGGAAATAGAATTATCTATAAAAAGTATAACTTTTATTTTGTTATGATTGTTTTGTATGTAATCCAGCTGATAAATGCATTTTTTATGTCAACATAATAAGATAATTCAGTAGAATAATTTATTAAATGTGTACTTATTCATGCATATAAAAAAGAATTTTACGTTGTAGTTAGGGTTTCGGAAACGGGATTTTCCTCCCGGAAAAACTCTACCTAACATTACAGGGAAAATTATGGTATGTTACCCGGAAAACGGAAAATTCTAATTATGTAGATATAAGTATATTTTTTAATTTACTAATCTGCATACAGAAAATAGTAATGTTACTGACTGTCATTTCTAAATGGCTTGTTCGATCGGGATAAAGTTTGACGTGGACGTAAACAAGGAGTATTCGAGTTTATGTTATTAAAATGGATCCACAAATTTTTTTGAATCTAATTGAAATATTGACTTTATATTTTTTTTGTAAGACCAAAAAATAATTAATCATAAACAGTTAGTTTGGAATAAATGTGGATCAAATTGTTCCTAATATTTATTAACAAAACTCAATGAAATTTTCAACTTTTTAATAAAAATAAAATTGTTATAAAATTGTCTTAAAGAATTTTTTTTAAATAAAAGAACTCTTTTCGCCCAAAAAACAGCAAAAAACTACTATTTTTTTAATATTTTAATTGAAAATCGTTTATTTTTGGATTCATAATAGATATTGATCTGAAATTTTTTGTATATTATTGGTAATTTAGTTGTCTAACTAAAAACAATCGAGTTAAAAAAGCGGCATGGCAAAATTTTGAAAATTTAAATTTTTAAATACCTATAACTCGCACATGCAAGCATGTTTTTCAAGCCCAGCGCATTCCAAAAATATAAAAATCTTTGAAATCAGATGGAAAAAAATGGCACGTGTTTAAGATCAAATTGTTCCTAATAACTAAAACTTGAATACTTCTTGTTTATCCCGATCGGACCAGCCGTTTAGAAATGCCAGATTTATTTCCAAAGCTAGAAGCATGAAATTTGAAATATAGTTTCCCCCAGTGATGGGAAATACAGTACTTTTTTCAATCACTGAGTACTAAAATTGGAAATCTTATTAGATATGTATTTGTATATTAGATAATCTATATATAAGGAGTGAGATCGAAAAATTCTTAACACACGTTTTTCATTACATTTTTTAACCCAAGTATTATTTGAATTTTTTTTTGATCAAGTTACCTTTGAAAAACATGTCAGTTATTATGTGTAATGTCAATTATATTAATTTTTTTGTTAATCTGATTAAAATGAGTGACCAGAAAAAAGTGCGTACTGAAATTATTAAATATTTTCAACAAAACCCAACTTGGTCTTACAAAAAGTTGGCCAAGCATACAAAGGTCTGCCGTCAAACTGTTTCCAATGTTATTAAACAGTACCGGGAGAACTTGTCAGTTGATAGAAAACCTGGTTCAGGTAGAAGGAATGGTCCACATGATGTTTCTAAAGCCAAAAAAATAGAACGCATTTTCAAAAGAGCTCCCAACACATCCGGTAGGAAAGCAGCCCGGTTAGCTCAGTGCTCGGACTATTTGGTACGAAAAGTTAAAGCTAATGCAGGTTTAAAAACATACAAGGCTCAAAAAGTTCCTGACAGGAACGCTACTAAAAATTTAGAGGCCAAAAACAGAGCACGGAAATTGAAGTCAAGTTTTATAAAAAAATATTCTTGCTGCATAATGGATGACGAAACGTATGTTCTGGCAGATTTTTCGCAACTTCCAGGTCAAAAATTTTATGTTGCTGATGCTCGAGGGAATGTTGAAGAAAAGTTTAGGACCCAAAAGCAGACAAAATTTCCCAGATAGTTCTTGGTATGGCAAGCAATATGCAGTTGCGGCAAAAGAAGCCACTCATTTGTTACAACGGGCTCTATAAATACCGAAATTTACATCAAGGAATGTTTACAAAAAAGGCTGCTTCCATTCATAAGACTTCATAATGTGTCCACTTATTTTTGGCCTGACTTGGCATCCTGTCACTATGGCAAACAAGCCCTTGAGTGGTACAAGAACAATAATGTGGTATTTGTACCAAGAGAGGCAAATCCTCCAAACTGCCCGGAGCTAAGGCCAGTGGAGAGATATTGGGCTCTTGTTAAAAGAGAATTGAAGAGTACAAAAAAGGTGTCCAAAAGTGTGGTAGATTTTAAACGGAGATGGACTACATGTTCGAGCAAAGTGACAGAAAGCACTATAAAAACGTTAATGGAAGGGTTTCCGAAAAAGGTTCAAAATTTCATCACTAGTGATTAAAACTATAAAAATAATTTTTTTTGTAAATTGTAATAATAATTTCAATCAAATAAAAAAAAAATTAAAGCTGTAAGTTTAGTGGTTTCTTTTTTATAAACATATATGTATGTTAAGAATTTTTCGATCTCACTCCTTATGTATAAAAGAGTAACGTTACTGACTGACTGATTCATCATCGCACAGTCCAAACGGCTGAAGCTAGAATCATGAACTTTTAACTGTGGGTTCCTCACTCCCCAAAACGATCCGATAAGAAGGGATTTTTGGAAATTCGAACGTTTAGGGGGTAAAAACGGGTAAATTCGGTAACCTTATATCTTAAAAACTAATAATGATACAAAAAAAACTTAAAATTGCATGTTTTTTTTTATTCAAAAAATAAGCTGACAGGTGTTACGTACTTATTCGAAATTCGAAACTTTTAGGGGAGAAAACGGGTAAAAACTGTATTTTGGTACTTTTTTGGCACCCTATGTATCTTATTTTTAAATTTCAAACTTGAGGGGTGTTCAAGGAAGAAAAGGGAAATTGGTACTTTTCTCCTAATGGTACTTTTTTAACATTTTAAATTAATTCAGTTATCGACATTAAAGTTAGCTGATATGTATCTGAGTGAAGTTAGTGTTAGGAATAGGGGATAATATTTAGGTACCAAAATGAAACATGAAATAAAGCTTATATGGAACCGAAGGAGTGGGAAACCACAAGTGTGGGCTTTTTGGTACTTTTTCTATATTCTAATGGTACTTTTTTAAATTTTCTTAGAGACATGAAATTAAGCATATATGGTCCTAAGTGAGTTAGAATTCTAGGGGGCGACTTTTTGGTACTTTTTCTTTATTTGAATGGTACTTTTTGTAATTTCTTCACCAATTAACCTAGAATCATGAAATAAAGCTTATATGAACCCGAGTGACTGGAAAACCACAAGTGTATTCTTTTTAGTACTTTTTCTATATTCTAATGGTACTTTTTTTAATTTTCTATAACAATGGACTTAGAAACACGAAATTAAACATATATGGTCATAAGTGAGTGAGAATTCTAGGGGGAGACTTTTTGGTACTTTTTCTTTATTCGAATGGTACTTTTTGTAATTTCTTCACCAATGAACCTAAAGCCATGAAATTAAGCTTATATGGACCCGAGTGAGTGGGAAACCACAAGTGGGGGATTTTTGGTACTTTTTATATATTCTAATGGTACTTTTTTGAATTTCCTATAATAATGGACCTAGAGTTTCCAAAAAATCGAAGAATTTCAAAACCGCGGTTTCGGTTTTAAAAAATTAAAAACCGATCGGTTTCGGTTTTGTGATAATTTATTAAATATTAAGTATTATAGAAACAAAATTAGTTGATAATATAGGAAATGATATACAAATCAAAAATTCAAACTTGACGGGTTATGGTTTAGTGAATGCGAATTTAAAAGTGATAATCAATGGTACTATTTCCTTATTGCAATTGTACTTTTTGAATATTTTATAATAATAAACCCAAAAATTTAAAATTAGGAACACATTTTGCATTTTCTATAATAATGGACCCAGAAATATGAAATTAGACATTAACAATTAGATTCACAAAGTGAGACTTGATAGTACTATTTCTTTCTTCTAATTGGGGTGGCGAAGCGCACCGGGTCAGCTAATAATTACATATTGTTCTACAGTAAAAGGTTTCAACATAAATGTTATGATTTGGTTTCATTGATTTCAATTCATAAATAACATTTATAAATAATTTCCTAAATAAAGGTTGTTTTTTAAGAGGCGGATCACTTAAAATTTAAATAAAACAGAGAAAAACGTTTTTAATATTCATCAAATTGGCTTTTTTAATTAGATAATTTTTGGGCATGAATGTTTATATATAGGTTCAGACATGTGGACTCCGCGGCTGGCGCTTACCTTATTGTTAATGGCTGTTTAATGATATTTTTAAGTTTTTAGATTTTGTTGATTCATCTTGAAATATTGAACAATATATCGCTATTATACACAAATTGTTTAACTAAATCATTAGATAATACAATTGGAATATGTACATTTTTTATAAAATATCAAAAAATTAAATAATTTCCGTAATGTACAATTTTATAATATTTATATTCTTATTTTCGATTAATAATATTTATTAAAAAATTCATTCCAATTATGAATTAATTTATTCTGTGTATAGAAATCATAGTTATACTGAAAAATTTTCTGTAGAAAATACTGTTTTAATTTAATTTTATCTATGGCCTCTTGGCCATAGTCGGTTACAAATTTCTACTATAGAAAATATTGTACTGAATACTGAAGTTTTATATAGAATATACTGTTATACTTATTTTATTTTATTATTATTAATGAAAATTATAAATTTTAAATATTTTTAAATTATTTTAAAAATTAAATAAATAAATTAGTTTTTGAATTTTTAGCCGCAGGGTAAATGAGGCTGGTCTTGGTTGCTATCGCCATTATCAAATACAGATACATTTGAAACGAGGAAAGTAAGCCACACCTCTACGTTATAATCAAATGAAATACTGAGGGAGATAATTTTTGTAAAATGAAACCCAAGTTGGGAAACCTCCATAATAATAAATACTTGTTAGTTTGTCTTCTATTTTCAGAATTTACTTATGTTCTTATTTTTTTTGCTAATATAAATAAGTTCATAAAAGTATTCTCGTATATAAATAAAAAACTTAAAACATACAAATTTCATAATAATTTGTAAGGATTATTGGTTAATGTAAACCACAATATACTTATATGTATATTATTCTAAAGGTATGGTCACACATGGCAAATATTTACCACGTAACCACTTTTTTAACTTGTTTACTCTTAGAAGTGTTTTGTAAGATCAAACAGCATCAAATAAAATAAAACTAAATATTTGTTTTGAATTGTCCTAAGTTTTGAAATAAATTAAAGAATTCAGATATATTTTATTTAGCGGTTACGTGATTTTCGTAAAATATTTGCCATGCCATGTGACCCTACCTTAACCTCCTCAGTCCCAAGGAAAAATCAAGCGTCGGAAATCTTCGAAAAGTTTTTTTATGCTTCTGGAGGAAACAATAGAATAAAAAAATTGTTCGAAGACATAAAGGACGAAAGGATTCTGAGATATTGTAGGTGCAGCCAGCTGGACATTTGGAACCAAATGAAATAAAAAAACTTATTTATTTAAACATGTTTCTTTTTGAATTCATGAAAATAATTATACTCCTGGGTGAAAATTGATTGATTAGGAATGGAACTATATGAAGCACTACATATCATTTGTAATGCATGGAAAAATTCTAAAATGAAAATCATTTTAGCCGCTTCACTTGTGATTGAGGCAAAACTTCGGGTGCTGGTGACTCTTCTCTTTCCATTAATTCTTCCGCTATGTCCTCTTCAAAAGTCAAACCGTTTTCGTCCACCTAATATTCTTCATTAGCAATATCTTCAATATCGCTTTCCATGAGTAGGTCAACAATTTATTGTACTGTAAATTTACTTGGCATTTTTTTCGTAATAGGTTACAAATGTGCAGCGGGCTGGACGTGTAAAAAAATGCTAGAATAAGGGCCTAACAATAAATTTAATGAACATTTACAGCTGCGGTCAAAATAATAGCACCACGTCATTCATATTGTTATATAATATATTACTTAAAAACTGTTGAATTAATTTTTGTAAACTTTCAAACATTAACAATAATTTTGAAAATTAGATGCAAATTTTAAGAAAAACTACATAATACTACCTACGAAATTTATCAGTCAAAAAAATAGCACCAAGATAGAAATCGATTAAAATAAACAAAAATTAACCGGGACAAAATTTAATTTAGTAACAATTATTATGGTTTGTAAAAAGTAAAATATTGCTGCCATTTGTTTTCGTATTTTCTGGCAAACCCTCCTACCCATAAAGATTCTAAAATTTGGAAAATTTTTTATCGAACTTGTATGCCAAATATATTTTTTCATTCCCCAAAATAAATTCTTAAATATTTTTGGTTTCCTTTTACCCTTTTTATGACTCTTGGCCATCTATTTTTAATAAAATTATGTTTGAGGATATCGCATCCTGTGCCACGACATTGACCTTTTAGCTTGAAACCGAAATTTATATCAATTTATCATTCCATATATCATTCCTAGGGTCATAATTTCTTTGATTTATATCTGAGTATGATTTTATCAAGCATTTGATCTATAATATTGAATTAATTATTCCACATATTCAATATATTCTTCGAATGCTATAGTAGAAAAACCACAATCAAATTATAATTTTAAAATCTGAGTGTTTGTAAGAAAAGATGAATATAAATTTTGGTTGAAATTGGATTCGGAGGACATTCTATAGAAGTCTGATATCAAACAATATAATTTGTTTTTTAGTACTTAGAATGTTGAAAAAAGGTAATGTGACTTTGGAAATTTTACCTTTAATAGAGGATGTTATATTGTTTAATGTTGAAAAAAAAATTCCCGATTTTTAGAACAAAACACATGTTCTGCTAGCTATATAAATGGTCGTAAGACGAAAAATAATTTTTTTTAATCAGGTCTGCAGACGTTTGATAAATGTCCAGTGGGCTGCACGCCAGGACCGAGGAGGTTAAGGTACCGAGGTTGGGTAACGAAAAAATACTTGAGCTACATGTTGATGATCATAATAGTTAAAAAAAACTATTTCCTAATCTGGCCTTTACATTTTTCAAAATGATAACAAAAGAAAAACTAACATGAAAAAAATTGTAATTTTGAAAAACTGCAGTTTTAATTGCGTGTTTTGCTTATATCTCGGTTATTTATGAAAAGATTTGTAGGACTCTTTCGTCACGGAAAGTATTTCTGACAGGTTTGTATAAATTTTCGTATACATAAGCCGATTACCAGCGGAATCACAAACATATATATATATATATCAATGCCACTTAAGGTCTATTAGTTTTGGAGCTTCCTTTAAAATAAAGTTGTAATTGCTGTGCTCCACGAAACTTGTAGATTCCACTAAAAGTGAAAAGGTTTCTATCAAAGAAGTATAAAAAATATAATATGTATATTGAGATAATATTTCATCCAAATCCGGATTCCGGAATTATAGTGTTAACGTATTTTGATTTAAATTAAAATTTTATTATTCCTTAATGCAATTGTAACTATTTTATTTTCTGATCATTTACATATTAGATTCATTCATAAAAATGTAATTTATGTTTGACAATAGATTACAATTTCTACATAATTTGTAAGCATAATACTACTTAGTAACATTGTATGAATTTACTATGTTCAACAATTTTATTCAGCATGTATTTGTATTTGATTCTATAATAATTATACACTTGAAAATAAATAAAACTATAATTGAACTTGTACTTGAATTGGAAATATAATTCGGATTTTTTTTGTGTCATATTTACTTAAGTAAGTCTTACTTACTATTATAGCTTGTTATTGAATAGACATTTATTTTCTAATTAAAATTTCGAGAAATGTTTATTTATTTAAGTCAACAAATATTTTAAATAGTTATAATTATTAGGAGAAAAACCCGTGTTTTTAAGTGATGTTTATTATAGTTCTGATGATTTTTACATTATGTTAATTAAATTGTTTGAGTCCGCCAAAATAAATATTAAAATGCGATTTAGTAATGTAATAAACAATTTAATTAAACTTATTTATTTTGCAAATTATGCAAATTTTATAGTTTCAGTTGTTAGTTGCAAAAATTTATTAACAATTAAAAATTTGTATCTATTGAATTTGAAAATCAATGTTAATTATTAATATAAACAAAAACATTTGGAAAATATTATGAAAATTTCGATTTTTTTGTTGTTAAATGACTCAAAACAATTAAGTAATAGTTAGTATAACTAATCTATGATATTTATATACAGAATTTAGCAATACTAAATCGCATTGTCTTTGCTTTTACTAAATTGTAGTTTACTTAGATTTTAAAAGTTGCAAAGCTACAATATCAGAATTTATATAGACCAAAATCTAGATGGCTTCTATTTCTATCCCAATTGAAAGGATCGTACACTATTTTTCATAACACGTATTTTCAAAAAAATGTTCCAAAGGAGCTTGTGTATAGACTATTATATTTGTCGAATTATTTAAAATCTCGTGATCATAGAAATCTCTAGCTGAAAATCGTTCAAGTAAATTAACATTTTTGTTATTAATTTGATCAAATTGTTTTGAAGCGTGTGGAGAAAATCAATAATAAATAAAACTTGTTTGTAAATAAAAAGTTACTAATTTGTATCCAGCAAATATGTGCTTTATGTATGTACATTACAGTAGATTTGCATGTTAATTTGATAAAATGTCACAATAGTCAATATAGAAAATATTGATGGCGATTAGTAAACATATTATTAAATTGAATAAATATGTATTAACTAATCTATGTAAAACGATATTCTACATACATATTTACACAAGTACCTAGGATGATCGTTACAATAACAACTTAATAATAACTATATATAATCATTTACACGTCTATTATTCATTTCAAAAATTCATACTCGCCTCATCTCATACTATTTATTTTGAAATGTCTGTTTATGTGTTTGCCAATTTAACATGATAATATTTTATTGCTGCCGTACAATAGTTTTTATGGAATTTTCTTAATTATCGCAATAATTTAAGATAATAATTCCAAGAGGTAAAGTCAAGGTAATTTCAAGTACAATGTTAAGTCCTCTTTCTATATCTCCTCTCTATGAAGATAATGTGTGCTTGGGGCAAATGTGTAGATATAAATTTTGTGTTAATTCATATCTCGACATTGAGATTTTATATTATTTTCATGCACGTATCATTGATAAAGTAAATACTACTTAGTTAATAAGCTAAAAGTCATTAAACTATTTGAATTTAATACAAACACTTACCGTTTTCTCGAGGATGTCTGTGTTTGGGATCGTGCATTTCTTTAAACTCCAAAATAATATTTTTATCTTTTTGACTATCATTTTCATGGCCATTAGTTTTTTCCTGTGTTTTTTTCTGAGTGATTTGAACATCGTCTTCATCTGGCAGCAGTTTTATTGTTTGTATGTCCATGTACGATTTCATTTCCTCATGATCTTTAAAGTTATTCGCAAATCCGTTTGGATGGTGCTCGTCTATAGTGTGCGAAGCTTCAAATTCAATTTGCCCCAATCCCAAACTATACATTAAATGTTCAAGACCCTGTAAAATATTAAATGCAAATATGTTAATATACAATGAAGAAAGATAATGTAATAAAAACAAGTAAAAGTAAATACAATGAGAGTGAAACGGTTAAATCTGGTCATATATAGTAGGGCGGGTCGATTTAATAATCTCCCAAGTGACAAGAAAAATCGTACTCTAGGGATCAAAATAAGAAACTTTGCCCAAACAACCCTCTAAAATGAATTCTGATGTTCCTTACTTTAACCCATTTAAAGTGCCCCAATCGAGTCTAAATGTATGGCCGACCCCCACTAACTTTGGAGGATCGACCCACCCATGCTAGTGACCCACCCCCTGTCGTAACCTTGTACGTCTGGACCCCACAAAACGATTCCCCTTTCCAGATATTGAGATAGCCGAAATATGAGCTCGATTAAAAAACGTTAACCCGTGCCGCTCGTCGCTCAAAGTTCGAAAAAATCCAAATTTTTTTTCCGGTAATCCCCATATAATAAAAGATTAAGTTTGAACAAAACGCTCTTTATGTTTGAAAATTGAGTTCCAAAATACTTTTTAACAAAAAAATTTTAATTCCGAGACACATTATGTAAAAGCCCGTAAAATTCATAGAATACTCCCAAACTGGCTCCTACTGGTACCAGGTCACGTTTTTGGGGCTAAAGGCTTTTTAACTCGGTTTGACTTAAAATAACATCAATTATGTACATAACATACATTTTTAAGAACAATATTAGATTTTTTTTGATATATTAAACGTGTTTCTATTCTTTACCGTTCTGGAGTTATGACTCTGTATGTCAGCTTTTTGGCAAAAAATTTGGATTTTTTGAACTTTGAACGACGAGCGGCACGGGTTAACGTCGTTTAATCGAGCTCAAATTTCGCCTATCTCAATATCATGTCATAATAAACAAATTTGAAAACAAATATGCTTAGTCAAATTCTCCAATTTTTTTTAAATTTAGCCTTTGGGTCAAAATAAGGAACATCAGAATTCATTTTAGAGGTATGGTTCCTCGGGCAAATTTACTTATTTTGATCCCTAGAATACGATTTTCCTTGTCATTTGACTTGGGCGATTTTTTTGCGTCCCTACAAATCGACCCGCCTTAATATATAGTAATTCATATGCGTATTATAATATATGTGATTTTTTGAAGCGGGACCTATGGCATATTATAGACAGACCCCCTCATTATTTGATAGTATTTTTGTTTAAAAACTATTTCTCAATTAAGAAAATTATAATTTATAAATTATTTATAAATTATATATGTATATTCGTGATAAATATATACTGAAACTACAATGCCAACTGAATCCACTTGGTCGACTTCTCGCACCAAACCAAATCAAGGCTTGGTAAAGCCGATCTACCATACCGCTAAAATAAGGTACATTTGTCAATCAATGCTCTCGTGAGAGAGCAAATTATAATGTATTTTTAGTTATAAGATTGAAAAACGAAAATGTAAAAATTGTTTTTGAAATATTACCACAAATAAAAATTTATATTTTTCATTTCCAAAAATTCATTAGCATATTTTATTGTGCATATCCTTATAGAAAATTGATATAGGCAGGGTTGCACAGTGGTTTAGAAACCTTTTTTTTTTGGAAATAATTCGGTATCTTGGGAACTATTGGAGATATTGTTACGAAATTTCACATGGTTTGAGCTGAGGTTTTCGAGTTGATTTACGTTTGTTCAGCTTCCTAGCGCTAATGGGGGCAAGTTGCTGATTTTTGAAAAATTATTAAAAAATGGGACTACTTGGCATAATTTTTAAATAATAAATTTATATAATTATACCCTTCACTATAAGTGCACACAAATAAAAAATATAGTTACTATGGTCACACGAAAACAACCGATTTAGTTATCTCAAAAGTCGAATAGTCGAAAATCGTAGAATAGTCGAAAAAAGTCGACTATTTAATTGTTAAAAAAATATTTAAGTGCAACAGTATACTAAAACTAAATATGCACACAATATATATAATAGAAATAAAATAATAGCTTACAATTTGGTACCCTTGCATCTAAATTTGTTAAGGGGCCCACATTAACATTAAACAAATTTAGCACCTAGTAACGCATATAACAATACCCCCATATCTGCTGGGCATTTCATTCAAACTCTAAATCTAAATATTGAAATATGTGATAAAAAAAATTAAAAATTCTCTTGTTTGTTTCAATCATTTTTTATATTCTTCAAATTTATTTTTAATAATTTTAATTTTAACCTTTGATACTGAAATTTTGCAATTTTGTTGCTAGTATTTGACATAAAATAATTTGTTATTTTGTCAAAATCATAAACACTTAAGAAAATATGAAACCGTTGGATTTTAAAAGACATGAGTTTCTGTACATTTAGGGTATTCAATTAATCGGGTTTCTGGTTTAATCAGTTAATCGAGCAAATAATTAATCGAGGTTTAGATTTATTCGGTTATTTTAAAATTATTCGATTAACCGAATAATTTCTATTTTAATTTTAAATTGAAAATACAACAACGAATTTAGTGTACAAAAACATAAAAAACTGCATATAAGGTATTTGAGATAATTTTTGTAAACATATCGCCTATTTGTTGCAACAACGTCATAACTCAAAATCCGTGTTTTTTGAACTGAGTAATACAAAATATGCGCCGTTCTATAATCTTTCATATAGTTTTATCAGTTTTCAAAAAAGTCTATTATTTTTTGTGTGAGAGTGTTTTTTTGTTGTAAACATCAAAATTAAAATTCATGTTTTCTCGTATATTTGATAAGTAAAAATTTGGGTTAAATACAGATTAGAAAGATGTTAACATCTACTATTTATAATTCTGAAATCGCATTATTTATTGAAAATTTATTTAAGAAATAGTAAAATGTCATAAAACATTCAAAGAAGTTTTTCTCGAAACGACTTTTTTGAATTATGACGTTGTTGCAGCAAATGAGCGATGTGTGAGTTTTTTAGGGTTTCAGTGAGATCTTCTGAAATAATCGTTTATAAAAAGAATATAATTTAAACGATTTTTTTAAATTTAATAAAACTTTTCTTTGAAAAAACTGTCTCGCTGATTGTATATGTTGGAGAAATCAAAAGCATGATAAAGAATATTCCTTTTTGGATTGTTTTAGATGATAAAAGACTAATTTCAAAAAAAAAATTTCGTCTATACATGTAAATACAAAGTTTTAAAGACATATAAATTAAATATGTCAGTTGTTATACATACTCTCTAATTATGTTTATTTGATGTTCAAAAAATATCTAATTTTAATTTGAAATTTGTATTTGAATTGAAAGGGAAAATAAATACAAAAAAATCTTTTGAAGTGCAAAAAAAAGAAGGAATTTCGGTTAATCTGTTAATCGACACAAATTAATCGGTTTATTTGTTATTTGAAAATCGGCAATTTTAAATTATTCGAACAGTTAACCGTCCAAAATTAATCGGTTAATCTATTAACGGTTAATCGATTGAATACCCTAGTACATATTCATTTGCCATTTCGTTTTGTTACAAATATTATGGTGAACCAATTAATGAAGTCACGTGTTTAATGTTTAAACAGTTGGATTTATTAAAATTATTAACATAGTTATAATTGTTATAAAATTAACAGCATTGTTTTCTTATAAGCTGCGTAAATACATATGCTTTAATATGCATAGCAAATATCGTTTATAAATACTAGGGTATTCAATCGATTAACCGTTAATCGGTTAACCGATTAATTTTAGACGGTTAACTGTTCGAATATTTTGAAATTGCCGATTTTCAAATAACAAATAAACCGATTAATTTGTGTCGATTAACCGATTAACCGAAAATCCTTTTTTTTGCATTTAAAAATATACTTTTGTATTTATCCGTTTCAATTCAAATACAAATTTCAAATTAAAATTAGATATTTTTTGAACATCCTATAAACATGATTAGTGAGTTGTATAACAACTGACATATTTAATTTACATATATTTGAAACTTTATTTATATTTACATGTATAGACGAAACTTTTTTTGAAATGAGTCTTTTATCATAAATAAACGAAGCTGTTAAATTAATCAAAATCTAAAACAATCCAAAAAGGAATATTCTTTATCATGCTTTTGAGACTTTTTTTTCCAAGAAAAGTTTCATTAAATCTAAAGAAAAAAATCGTTTAAATTATATTCTTTTTATAAAAGATTATTTCAGAAGATCTCACTAAAACCATAAAAAACTCACACATCGCTAATTTGCTGCAACAACGTCATAATTCAAAAAAAGTCGTTTCGAGAAAAACGTCTTTGAATATTTTCTGACATTTTACTATTTCTTAAATAAATTTTCAACATATCATGCGATTTCAGAAATATAAATAGTAGATGGTAATATCTTTCTAATCTGTATTTAACCCAAATTTTTACTTATCAAATATACGAGAAAACATGAATTTTAATTTTGATGTTTACGACAAAAAAACACTCTCACACAAAAAATAATTGACTTCTTTGAAAACTGATAAAACTATATAAAAGATTATAGAACAGCGCATATTTTGTATTACTCAGTTCAACGGATTTTGAGTTATGACGTTGTTGCAGCAAGTAGGCGATATGTATACAAAAATGATCTCAAATACCTTATTTGCTGTTTTTTATGCTTTTGTACACAAAATTTGTTGTTGTATTTTCAATTTGAAATTAAAATAGAAATTATTCGGTTAATCGAATAATTTTAAATTAACCGATTATTAACCGAATAAATCTAAACCTCGATTAATTATTTGCTCGATTAACCGATTAAACCAGAAACCCGATTAATAGAATACCCTAATAAATACATATTTAAAACAAAATCTATTATACCCTTAACCATGAGTTTTAAAGGTTTGTCAACTAAGTTCTAAATCCTTATAGATAGCGGAGTCCGTCTCTACATTTCTATCAAGAAAATCTGTCTTAAATGAGGTTATTTAAAAAAATTCGGGATTTGTCAGAAATACTGAATGTCCATCTGCCAAGTGTACATTATACCCCAATGCACGCCCCGTTGAATTGTAAATTTTGATTTTATTTTAAAACTTTACAAATCGACTACTCGTATAATAATATGAAGTTTTATAGTATCAAAATTAAAGGTATAATTATAAATTAAAGTAGAATAATTTTCAATATATAATTTGGGTTCTACCGTGATTCAATTATAAATTTTATTCATCGACGCACCGTTGACGCGATCGGAAAAAAGTGTTAATAAATCTGTATCTTCTAAATTAATGGTTTCATTGCAAAATGATGTGCTAACGAATCGAGCAAGAAGACAAAATTTGTGATAAAGGGTGTCAACGTCGACCACTTCTGGTTTGATAAACTTTGTACAGCTCGTAACAAATATATTCGGTAATAGTCCAAGCTTATAAAGTTTTTAAACCAGAAGTGCTCAACTTTGACATCATCAAATTAATTTTCTCGGATCAGTAGTTTAGAATATACAGATTTTTTACCACCATTTCATATGGTAACTCCAAAAAAATATATATATTCATTAACCCTTAAATGCATGATTTTTACTTTTATTTTTCTATTAAGTTACAAATATTTAGTTGATTTTTATTTATTTTATTTTCATTAGCTTTAGTTTGATTTAGAATTCTTTAGCTGAAACATTTCGTGCTCCATTTGATTTTTCTGAATTAGTATCAAGCTTATATTCGTCTAAAATTAAGTGGAACTGGAATGTAGACAATTGGCAACAATATGCATTAAAAGGGTTAAGACATGCCTGTACCAGATAAACAATTTGTATACATTTCAGTAAATAATTTATATCCATAGTAGTATAAAATTCAATTAATATAAATATAAACTGGAATTCTCCGATTACTAATTTAAGAAATATAAATACATGCTGCATACAGATGTTGCAAATAGGTGTTGCAATTTTAGCATTGAATGAACGTTTTAAATTTATTGAAGCAATAGAAGACTGACTATTTATAACTAGGTATTTTTTATTTGATTTGATTAAAATGCGGAGCACGTTTATTGTCTGGAATATTTTGTATTTGTTTTGTCAAAAGAAGTACTTTTGTAGCAATTTTTTCAAATAAAATTTGAACATTTATTTGTCTTTTACATAACTTGTGTTGAAACTTATTATGGAGATCACAAATAGGATCACCGTTTCTTAGTGTATTTAAACCGCTAAAGTTGAAATTAATTTATGACACTTTTTTTTAGCTGTGATGAAAACCGAAAGAGTTCCACAAGTATATGAGTACAAAAGAAGAATTTAATTATAAGCTAGTATATCGATACATTGTTTGAATAATCATTAATGTTTTAGAAACATATTTTGCATTATAAAATTCCAGTTTAAACAAAATATTTATATTTACGAGAATGTTTTGGATTTTAAGTGTGCCTGCCCATAACAAAAATATTTATTCTTTTTTGCAATGTGTAAAGAATTATTTATTAACTACTATAAATTACTTATCATTATTTTTTGTTGTACATTTTCATATATTTAAAAGTAATTGTTTGTTTATAAGCGTGTATGCCCATAAGTTTATGATAAAATATACATTAATTCCTATGATATTCAAAAGTTTAAACACCTTTTTCAAAAACATTTACATACATACAAGTTACATCGAGTGTATAGTTGATTAATTGCCAAATTTCGTAATTATAACAATTACGCCATTAAATAAGTATTTTATTTAGAAAAAAAAACATTTAAATAATGTATCTTTAACGTATAAAACTAAATACATAAATTATATTATTCACACAATTAATACATAATTTTAAATCGAATTAGGATCAAAACTTCCTGGATATTTATTTGGATATAGTTTGCATCATTATTTAACATAATCTGTGATATTTGTTTGATTTCATATTAATTCATTTAACATATGGAAAATAATTTATGAATTAAATATGTATACATTCATAGAATAATATTTCTAATCAACGTTTAGTGTTGTAGGAAATCATTTTTAATATCCGACACCATAGTTGGTGAACAGTATAATAAATATTAAAAAAATCATAGATCTTCATTAGCTATTATTCATAAAGATAATTGGGGGTTTCACACCATCGGCTATTAGGTCATAATGTATTAATATATTATTATAGTTTAAACAAATTTTTGTTGTACTTCAAACTAAAAAGTTCTAAACTAATAAGACTTTTTGAACAATGTTTATTGTTATACCCTTCGCCTTGAGTGGCAAGTCCATTGCAACGTAAGACTATAGTAAGTTGGAAATACAATGGGTCAAAATCGGGAAACATACTTCATAAAAAAAATTTTTTTTGTCATAAAATATTTTTTCCAAACATTTTTTTAAAAATTAAAAAAAAAATTTAAAAAAAAAACTTTTTTAAAAAAAATAAAAAACAATTTGGAAAAACAAAATTTTTTAAAAAATTTAAAAACAATTTAAAAAAAATAGTTTTGTTTAAATAATAATATTTAAAAAAAATATATTTTTAAGTATAATTTGGTGAAGGGTATATAAGATATATTAGGATATTATGACTTAATAGCAGACCGTTTGAATTACCCAAATATTTTTAAAAATATACATAAATTTATTTAGATATCAACTTACATATTTATTTGGACTTAATAGATTTAAATAGACCGAAAGCATTTTGAATATTATGCGGTTAGTTAAAGTACAATATTAAGCATGAATTTATTTAAATCTTATTAATATGTTGACAGAATATTTGATAAACTAATTCAAAAAATATTTCCAACAGAAACTAATATTTTGTTGTGACGTTAATGTTTTTGTTTACCTAAACACTTTCTAAACGCTATCAGGGCTTGGTGTTGTTGGTAATTTGGGTCAATTGACAGTAACAGCTTCTGTTACCTAAAATTTAAATTTATCTTTGCATCTTAATCATCTAACTATGTACTACATATCTAAATATTAGTCGCTCATACTGATAAACAAACTAATACTCATTATATACTTGATCTTTATTTGATCTTGCTTGCCATCCATCTTAAATTCGTCTACAGTGTAAGTTATAAATAAGTATCTAAATATTGTACATACTCATAACGGATGCTTAGTACAAAACTGTAACAACTCAAAAATTGAATTTTGGAAACATGTCTCTAACTACTGAACTCTTCCAGTTAATTCCATCATTTTGCGAGTATGGCATATTTTTTGGAGTTAGAGTGATTTTTTCTAAAAGAATTTTTTTTAAATATATTCAAAGCATTATAAATGTATGTATGACATTAAATGTATGTAATTTTATTTGAAATAATATTATTTATTTTTTTGAGTTGTGACGATATTTCATTAAGTGAGCGGACATGTTCGTATGTATGTCTGGCTGGCTCTTATGCACACATGACTTGTGTCTTATTTAGATTATTTACTAAGAAATTGTGTTTTCTTTTTTATACATTTTTTTTTAAATGATAGTACCGAGATAAATACATAAGTTGATATAAAATTAACAATAATCTGTAGATATCTTAACTAAATACAATAGAGTACTTCTACTGTACACCAGCAAAACAGCATGTGTACAAGTGAAAGATGTGTGTAGGAGTTAAAAGGCGTTCTTTAACACCATTTCCATAACACCTCAGCAGTTTTACAATGTCCGATTTTTTGGGCTGACTCCAATGTATTTGGGCTATTCACACGGTCTACTATTTGGTCATAATGTCCTAATATATTATGATAGTTTAAAAAAAATTTTGTTGTGTTTCAAACAAAAAAAGTTCTAAACTATTAAGACTATTTGAACTATGTTTGTTGGTTTGTCATAAAAATAATACTTTTTTTGTTTAAAACACAACAACAACTATTGTAATATATTAAGACTTTATGACAATAATAACGCATAATATGTTGATTATGCGGAAATCCTAATAAATTTTACACAAATTAGTTCTAAGTGCTCTGAAATTATAGTGTTAAGTATGGCGAATATCGGACAACATTTGTCCCTAGTCCCCATACAAGGCCCTCTCAGAAAATGACTTGAACATTAATAATTGCCTTATAATAATTAATATCATGATGAATTTGAACATACGCTAGTTTTATACAAACCAGTCCATAATTGAATATACCCTCGATATAATCCCTATATCAGAAAACTATTTGATCGTCTATATATAATTTATATATAATGATATTACCATAGCTCTCGACATAAGTCATTTAAAGTTTTAAGAAATTAATCACTCTATTAAATTCTGTACAGTTCGTACCATAACTGATACAAGTCCCCATAGAAGGCCAAAACTACATATTGATGGTGGGTATAGAAGATTTGGATACTCACTGTTTTGATAACAAAATGCAACATTTTCTGACGTTGTGTTTGGCAATACTACAAATTTTAAACTAGAGCCCACAAACATTAAAGTGGATTAAAGTTAGTTTAGTTTTATTTTTAGATTACACATTGCAAAAGGAAAAAAAATAACCATATACGGACACCACTACATGAAAAAAGGCCAACAAAAAACACCCGTATCTCCCAGTTTTGCCCAAAGTCATGGACATTTTTTTATGGGCCCCAAAAGATTTGGACCTTCGCGAGGTCTCGGTGTCATTTTTGCAAAAAAGTTATAATTTTCTCAGGCTCATATCTTGCAAACAGTTGGGAATTTTGATTTACTCTCTGAGGCAAAGTTGTAGCCCTTGACATAAATGAACATATAAAATCAAAAAACTTCATATTCTAGATCAAAATTGCAAAAAACTTTAAAAAAATTGATTTTTTAACCTTTTTCCCCTGTTCAGGTCCATAGGTAGCAAACCGTTCAAAATTCAAGGAAACAATCAACTACAAAAATGTAACTAAGATCTCAATTAACAACTAGAACATATGAACTTCATATGAATGATTCTTAACACCGTTAAATATTTGACGTAACCACCAAATAAAATATATTTTAATGCTTGTATTTAATTCAAAAACTCCTTTCAAATTCAAAAGAAATATTTAGTATTATTTTATTTGTTGTTGTTTGATCTTACAAAACTCCTGTAAGTGTAAACAATGTCAAACTAATATGTGCTTAAAAAGTGTTTACACGTTTTTGAGTAAATATATGCCGTGTGTGATCCTACTTAAAGTAATTGAAAAATGTCTAAGCAACCAATTCGGTTCAATAATATGATACAAAATTCAATTGAACAAAACAAAAGTTCTCAAACTAAATTATGATCACTATTAGATCAGTCAAATTAAACTAATCAGAAAAATTAAATGTGTAGTATTTATTCAAATCCTAATAATATTTTTTCAAGTTAATTTAATTGCTCTGCATTATTTATTATTTATATATTGCCACAACTCGAAATTTAGAAAATTTCTTTAATTCTCTAACTAAGCTCTTTCTTATAATTCAATATTATTTAATTTTAATATTGGGTTTTTTTCAGAGTCTATTACACTCACGTAATTTGGATTAATCATATTTAAAGACTATCTAATAAAATGACATCGAAAGTGATTTTATTCGAAACAGAATTATTTGAGTTATAACTATCTTACATTAAGCAAGTGATGTTTCTCTTGTGTTTTAATTGCAATCAATAATATAAACAGATTGCATCGATCTTACTTTTAGTAGTTAATGGTGTAGAATATTAATAAAGAAATTAAAAAAATATATAAACCGTTTGGCTTTCCCGTGCTCAAAAAGTCATCGTCATTCACACAGAATAATATGTCTCCTCTTGATTTATAAATCAGACATGTTTTTTTTATTTTAATGTATTTTTAAGTGATAATATGCGTTGAGTTTTGATTAAATTTATGATGAATTTATTTACTTTTTGTAAAGATAAAGATAAGTAAAGATAGTGATATATATTTCGTTTCTATACAAATATTTACGTTTAGTACATAATGAAAATCTTTTTTTGTTATACCTATCTTCAGCTAAAGTGTCGTTGTAGCATTTGTATGGATGAGTTTAATACGAATGTTTTTTCAACCTCATTAGCTGTTCTACATAATCCGATTTAATGTTAAAATTTAGATTAAATATAAATTATGTTTTAAGTTATCATTAAATATATGCAGATATAAAATAATAAGCTTAATACCAACATATTTAGGTAATATTAGAATGGAAATTTTCAAAAGTATGCAATTTTTCTTTTGCTTTGTTTTGATTTCGAGATCTTGGAAGCTTAATGAGTATTAATATGTAAATTTTAAAATTTGTAGTCCTGCGACCGCTGTCTCTTTAATGTTGGTCGCGAAGAAACTCAACGATTGTGCGGATACACGATGGCCACTACTTGTGCGAAGGTATGTCAACAACAAAGTTCTCGAACGTATCTATCCTTTGAAAAGTTGAATTTTAACCAACATACTGATAGACGGACTTTCCTATCTACAACCATCCAGAATAGTGTATACACTTTTATTAATATTTTGTGTCATTGTATTTTTCCAGTTATTTTCTTATAAATTCCAAAAAAAAATATGTATATGGGGGATTTCATGTCAAGTGAACCAACTTTTAAAATCGAAATACATAGCTAACTAAATTACATTTAGTTAGAAATAGTTAATAACTTATATGGATGAGAAACTCAGAGAGTTCTTGACCGATCTTGTTGAAAAATTGTGTCTGAATTACTATCCAATAGGTCTAACACCTAGACCTATCGATGACATCGATTTTAAAGTTGGTTCACTTGACATGAAATCCCCCATATGTATAAAATAAATTCCGAAATTTGAAAGCAAAACATTAGACTATACCTGATTTACTTTAAAAAATTGATACCTGTGATATATTGATTGTTAACTTAGGCCCTGCAATTGTGTATTTGATAAAAACTTTTGACATAAGTGTAATTTTAAAACATAACCTGTATTTGGTATCGTTGGAAAGGTAATTAAATGTATAAGACTGTGAAATTATTGTAATTGATTTAATATAAGAATTTATTGGGAAATCTTTGGTGTGAAATTACGGGAATAATCAAACAATTATGAAAAACTTTAAGGGCCTGATTCAGAAATACGAAAGGAAAACAATTTTCATATTTTTGTATGAAAGAAGTTTTTAAATAATTTTTGAGTGTTTTTCATACAAATATTTTAAAATTGTTTTCCTTTCGTTTTTCTTAATCAAGCCCTAGTTAAAATAAATTAAAAACAAGTAAGAGTGCTATATTCGGCTATGCCGAATCTTATATACCCTTCACCTTTGTTGTGGATGCATTATTATTTTTTATAATTAGTATATATGTATGTACATTGCCCACTTTCAGCTTACAGCATCCTAAATTTATCAAGAACACAAAAAACAACAACAACGCCAAACGAAACAGAACACCAAAAGAAAAAACAAAATACGCAAGGCAATGAAACCAACACACATCCAAACATACGTTTAATTGTATAAAAAACAACAACAACGCCAAAAGAAACAAAACACAAAAGAAAAACAAAATACGCAAAGCATGCACATTCAAACATACGATTTGTTGATTTTTTGTCAAAAAAACCAACACACAACCAAACAAAAGTTTAGTTGTATAAAAAACAACAACAACGCCAAAAGAAACAAAACACAAAAAAAAACAAAATACGCAAAGCTTGCACATCCAACCATACGTTTTGTTGTTTTTTTGTCAAAGCATGCAATACATTGTGTTTTTTGATGAAATTTTCAGAGGTTGTCTCGGATTTTTGTTCATATCTCCGTTATTTATGGACGGATTTTGCTGATTTTAAATAGCAAAATTCTCGAAAGTATGTCTGACAGAATTGTTGAAGATTTGGATCCCGGAGATATCTGGGGCCTTCAGAAAATTGATTTCAACAGACAGACAGACAGACAGACAGACAGACAGACAGACAGACAGACAGACAGACAGACAGACAGACAGACAGACAGACAGACAGACAGACAGACAGACAGACAGACAGACAGACAGACAGACAGACAGACAGACAGACAGACAGACAGACAGACAGACAGACAGACAGACAGACAGACAGACAGACAGACAGACAGACAGACAGACAGACAGACAGACAGACAGACAGACAGACAGACAGACAGACAGACAGACAGACAGACAGACAGACAGACAGACAGACAGACAGACAGACAGACAGACAGACAGACAGACAGACAGACAGACAGACAGACAGACAGACAGACAGACAGACAGACAGACAGACAGACAGACAGACAGACAGACAGACAGACAGACAGACAGACAGACAGACAGACAGACAGACAGACAGACAGACAGACAGACAGACAGACAGACAGACAGACAGACAGACAGACAGACAGACAGACAGACAGACAGACAGACAGACAGACAGACAGACAGACAGACAGACAGACAGACAGACAGACAGACAGACAGACAGACAGACAGACAGACAGACAGACAGACAGACAGACAGACAGACAGACAGACAGACAGACAGACAGACAGACAGACAGACAGACAGACAGACAGACAGACAGACAGACAGACAGACAGACAGACAGACAGACAGACAGACAGACAGACAGACAGACAGACAGACAGACAGACAGACAGACAGACAGACAGACAGACAGACAGACAGACAGACAGACAGACAGACAGACAGACAGACAGACAGACAGACAGACAGACAGACAGACAGACAGACAGACAGACAGACAGACAGACAGACAGACAGACAGACAGACAGACAGACAGACAGACAGACAGACAGACAGACAGACAGACAGACAGACAGACAGACAGACAGACAGACAGACAGACAGACAGACAGACAGACAGACAGACAGACAGACAGACAGACAGACAGACGGACATGGCTTAATCGACTCCGCTATCTATAAGGATCCAGAATATATATACTTTATAGGGTCGGAAATGAAAAATGTAGAAATTACAAACGGAATGACAAACTTATATATACCCTTCTCACGAAGCTGAAGGGTATAACAAGTAAGAGAGCTATATTCGGCTGTGCCGAATATAATATTTTTAGGTAAACAAAATTTATTTTTTTCCAAAGTTGATTTTTTAAATTTTTGGAATGAAATATTTTTTCGAATTGTTTTTAAATTTTGTTTTTTAAATTTCAAAATTTTTTTTTTTTTGTTTTTAAAATTTTTTTTTAATATTTAGCGACTTTTGGTGTAAAAAAATGTTGAACCCTCATTAATATAGACAATATTAATGAGGGTTCAAAATTTTTTAGTTAGTAATCCAGATATAGGATAAAAATCGAGGATGTCCTTGTTTTTTCCTTATATCTCAGCCATTTGTTGACCGACTTTCTCGATTCTTCCGAGCCGGAAGAATTCCTGAGATATTGATGTATGAATCGTGTATGTAAGTTATTTGGGGGCTTCGTTGATTGCAACAGACAGATGGACAGACAGACGGACATGGCTTAATCGACTCCGCTATCTATAAGGATCCAGAATATATATTACAAACGGAATGACAAACTTATATATACCCTTCTCAGGAAGGTGAAAAATATAATATAGATATTGACAATTCCATGTCATCGTACGTGACATTTGTACGGCTCTAGAGTGGAATAGATTTTGCAAAAATAAGAGTATCTGACAAATAAAATAATAAGTTGTTTCGAAACATTGTTGTCCAAATTATCGAACGAAATAAGGATTATCGTATGTGACATAAAAAGGATGAAATTTTGAGGTACATGTAGAAATATGAGCAAATTTGGGAATCGTGAGAGGCGTAATGTTTTCTTTTAATTTCTTACACTAAACCAAATATTTTTCCTTTACAATCCATCATATTTAAATAAAATCAATCATTGGATGATTTGGACGTGACAGATTTTTTTCTTATAGTAAAACCATATATATTCTGTAAATATATGTATACAAAAACTAAATAAATAAATATAAAATATATATTCGGTTTTAATAAACAATTTGATGATAGCAAAAAAACAGAGTCAAATTTTCATACTACATTCTAATTGGAAGTTTAATTTTCACCGCAATCTTAGCCTAAAACATACAAATTAAATTAAAAAATTAAATATTGTCAGTTTAAACTATTATTTTTGCCTTTAAAATGTAATAAGCTCTAAATACTTTCACATAGTAACATTTTAGAGTTTTCTCCTATTCAAATAATTTTGAAAAAAAGATTCAAGGGTTTTTGTGTTTTCAGTCGTGGTTGTCATTCTCGTGGAATCGCCCATATGGGAATTGCCCATATGTATGTAAAAGATGAAATAAGTTTGAAAAACAATATGTCCACAGAATATAAGTATACAGCGATTTCATTTCGAAAAAATTTTAAAGCATAATTCTGGAATTCTGAGACAGGGGGAAAGCCATATATTGCCATTTATTTTGTTTCTATGTCAAAAGAGTTTAATAGCAGACTGTTAATTAGTGTTTACCAATATAAGCTATTTATTGCTCTGATAGCGTTTAATCTATATGTTTGCAGCAAAATGATTTTAAAACATATTATTTTGACTTACATACATAGATTTTATTGAATTAATGGGAATTTTCATTTTGATTTAACAAAAATAAATATGTATTTTGATAATGACACGATTTGGAAAACATACATGGTGAGTACGTATATGACTACGCAATGGACCGTGTTAAAAAAAAAATAACAAAAAACACCAGCAACAATAATTTCAACTCTATGTGAATTAAGCTTAAATTGTTATAAGTATGTACGTACTTTTGTATTTGCTTATTTTATTATGAATTAAAAAAGAGCGAAATAACAACAAATTAAATAAAGGTCACATTTGTTTTCCATCAATTCAAAGGTGTTACAGTCCACAATACAATATGAATAGATTTAAATTGACCTTATTTAGACTTACCTCGAAAGACATGGTCCCGCCGTTGCCATACTTTTGAAAAATATGTGCCAAGTAATGGTTATATTCGGTGGAAGCGTTTACATCCGTTAAGTTCACTAACACACAGGTGGCCATTACCAGCCAAACGGATATGAATTTCAATTGTGCCATTTTGTTACTTTGTATTTTAAATTTGTTATTGTATCCTTTTTTTCTTGACTTTATTCTTGAACTTTGTTTTGTTTCACTTTTTAATCAAAACTTTCAAAAATAACTGTAAGTATTTTTATGCACGAGTATTTGATGTGATTAATTTTTAGCGCATAACTCTAAACAAATGCATAATTTTATTTTTTAAAAAGCGTATAGAAATATTTCTATTTAAATCAATTTACACAAACTATTTTCGTAACATCACTTTTTCAATTTGATCATTAAGAGTTGATACATTTATTTCATTTGTTTTACTAGTATTTTTTACTTATTACTACTGTTATTTTCAACTGCTCATCTGCTTCTATAGCACGCTCGTATTTTTAATTTTTACCGCTTGCTACCTACTAGCTTGCTGATCGCAGTTACTGCCTTTAGCTTATTGAGCTCTTCACTTAGATTACCCTCTCTATATGTACAGACGAGTACATAAGCGAATAAATTATTTAAATATGCATGTATTGTATTCGATTGTTATTCGCTTCATTTATGAAGCTTAATTCGAAAGCTTTTTTACAATGTTTTCCAACGACTAAAAAAATAACTGATTTTATTTTAGGTCTAACACCTTCACAGCTGATAGAGATAGTAACTACCATTTCTTTTAGAATATATGGATTAAGAGAGTATATTTAGCAGTGTTGCCACCAAGAACGGGAAATCATACGGGAAAAAATTACACATGTAAATAAATTTTCGTGATTTCAATAGGAGAAATGGTCTAAAATTGTCATGAATATAAAAGGTTTGTCACAGTGGACTCTGGGATGTTTGGACCAAATACGATCACTTTATTGTCAATGGACAATTTTCACTTGCGGTGATTTTAATTTAACCAGGAATTGGATATATGAGGGATATTAAATCAAGGTTAGCAATGTCTTTTTTAGGTGAACTTTTATAATTTAATGAATTCTTGAGATAAGTCAAATATGTCAATCTCAAATACGCTTTTAACAAATATTAATCAATGTTCATTCGGAGATTGTTCCATTGGAAATTGTTACATTTCTATTAAAAATTTAACAATATTTAAAAAATAGCACACTGTTTGCTTTCGAATTTTAATTTATTCCTAATTTATATTACGTGCTTTGAAATCAGTTTTTTGTTTAAAAATTATAGCTCTGATCATTTTTCTTCCCAGTAAATACTTTACCAGTAAAATCTTGTAACGTTTATATTTTTAAAATTTGTAGTTATAAATTTGAAATAAAGCTTCCAAAATAGTAAGTCAATTTTATTGTTTATTATTTAAAACACAAACCGGAAACCAGACAGACAATAGCATAAACACAAAACAGTTCTTACGGGTATAAAAAATAACTAGTAACAATTTGTAAATAAATTTTTCTCCCACAAATTCCTACGTTCTTGTTTTTTTCTCTTAAGATTGGCTAACGTTACCCCGAAATAACTGCAATTACCGTTACCGATATAATAGTTTATACCGTTATCTGTAAATACCGTTACCCTTATTCTATAAACAATTTAAAATTATAAAAATACAAATTTTCGATTTTGGGTTATCTTGAAAATTAACGTTTTTCCAATAACAATTTGTAATAACTTGTAAAAATATATAGTTATTGTATAGTATTTGTTGTTTTATATTTATACCCTACACCACCATAGTGGGGAGGGTATTATGCGTTTGTGCAGATGTTTGTAACGCCCAAAAATATTAGTCTAACACCCACCTTAAAGTATACCGATCGACTTAGAATCACTTTCTGAGTCGATTAAACGATGTCCGTCCGTCCGTCCGTCTGGTTGGCTGGCTGTCCATGTAAGCCTTGTGCGCAGAGTACAGGTCGCAATTTTGAAGATATTTCAATCAAATTTGGTACATATTACTTTTTCGGCCCAAGGACCAAGCCTATTGAAACTGGCTGAAATCGGTCCATTATTTCACCTAGCCCCCATACAAATGTCCCCTCGAAATTGGACTTTATCGGTCATAAATGTTTAATTTATCTATGTATCTACACAAATTTCGCTCCAAATAAGTTTTATATATACAAAATTCATGTCACCAAATTTTGTTACGATCGGTCCATAATTAGTCATAGCTCCCATATAGACCCGCTTCCGAAAATCACTTTAACGTGCATAAATCGCTTAAAAATGTTGGTATACACACAAAATTCAACATAGTTAACTTTAATATAGACATAAATCACACGACCTAATTTTATGGTGATCGGTCCATAATTGGTCATAGCTCCCATATAAGGCCCACTTCCGAAAATCACTCAAAAATATAAATTATTGAAATTTTAAAAGAAAAATATTTTTACTCATTTACTTTGTGTAGGGTATTATATGGTCGGGCTTGACCGACCATACTTTCTTACTTGTTTTTTCATGTTGAAATTAAAAGTCTTATATGTATATAAACTAAAATTTAGTTTCTATTACCAATATTACGCAAACAAAACTATCAAAACGGCGAAATGTCCACTTGGAAAACCAAACATAGCAATCTCCAAATTACTTATCGTATTTTTCTGCAAATCTATTTTTCGGCCACGGGCGTCCTAGTACATATAATTCCATTATACTGAGTAACAAACGAGTACAATATAATAAATATTGTTACGAAATTGTACTTGAATTCAAATGTAACGATTTTAACGGCTGATTTAAAAGTAGCAGAATGCTTTTAAATAACAGTCCTGTAATAGCAAACTGTAACATATATGTGGGCATTATTAACATTGAATAAAAGCTTTCAGTTGACCATTGATCGTAAGTTGGCAACGCTGTTTGCTGCGACCGTATATTCGAATTCGAATATTCAGTTAAAGAACATTGTAGAAAGTACACCACAGTTGGCGTATGTATTAGAAAGCTCTAGAAAATACGAACTTTGACAGTTAAAGAGCGATCTAGAGTGCAGATGGCAGTGTTATAAATAGTGGCAGGGGTTGCAGTAGTGAGTGAGTTTATCAGAGACGCTTTTCGAATAAACATCAACTGAGTGCTGTGTTCGTGTACATTATAAAGTGTGTGTATTTCTGCGAATTTATAAACGTGTATAAAAAACCATTGAGTGACTATTTAATTCTGTTGTTGAACATTTTAAATAAATAAAGAGTTGTTACAATTTTTAAACTATAAACGGCTTTTATTTGCAATCAAAAGTATCCGGTTTATTTAAAGGAAATAAACCAACGTTTTGAAAAGGTTAAAACGTAACAATGTGAATACTTTTAGATATACTGGATTTTTATTAACTAAAATAGAGGATATTGCTACTATCCCTCATATAAATGTACATATTTATTTCAATCGGTTTTGAAATCTGAACAATCCATAATTCATTCAATTAAAATCTAAAATATAGATAAAAGACATACATTGACAATATATTTTGGATATAATTGGAATTTAAAATTACACATGAATTACACATTCACTCAATTACACATGGGCTACACATCCAAGTTAAAATTACACACAATATGTGTAATTACACATGAAGTGGCAACACTGATATTTAGGTAGGTAAATTTTTTACATTCTTGATGCATTTTTTCTTTTTAGAGTTGCCACAATTTCCGTTGCCATTTGCTCTAACTTCTGCTTTATTTTCGATTAGAGTTCGAGTTGCACAGCTGATAAGAGCGGATGAATTTTTTGTGGCGTCGATTTGATTTTTAATTTCAAAACATCAATTTTATTTTGAATAAATTACTTTTATTTGGAGAGTGAGACGACTTTTATGTAAAGTTTTATACATTTTCACTTTTGTCGACCAGTAACTACTCTTTTCACAACGAAACTTGCTAGTATTGTGCAGTGTATATGGGACGCCATTTTGTAGATTCCTTTTAATTTAAGGTTTTCTAATGAGTGATCCTGAGGAACTTTTGCTTGATCCAGGTGGTCATTTTGACAAACTGCCACCGGACAAGTCATATTTGAATGTAAATTTGTACAGCACGCCAGAAAGTGGAAAATGTGCCAACTTAACATCGGACTATATGCTGCCGGCTGATAATTTGATTATTACACCGGACAATTTACAAACGATCAGTAACTTCAGTGCAGCGACATCGGGCATTGATAGTACATCCCAGGCCACTTTCCAATTGGCTGGTAATATGGATGCAAATTCGGGCAAGAGATGCGAAATTTTTCGAATGATAAGCCGGACCATGTGATTACACGTTTAAGCGTTCCAATGGACGATTATGAAAATGTGCATTCTCCGGGCACATTAGATGCTGCCATGAATCTTATGGGATTTCAACAGGTGAAGAACAGAGCTAAGACACCGAGAGTATCAACTATGAAAAACAACCAACCTGATGTTTCTACATTCGGAACCGTTGCGATCGATAGCAACAGATTTGCCATTTTGGGTCAGATCAACATTGAACAGGAGGTCGGTGCAGGTTCTCAACAGGCTAGTCGCAGACCAGATGAAGCTGGAAGAGTAGATAATCCAGTAAGAGTTAAAGAAAGTATTTTTGTCCTCCTTATATGTTATATAATGTGAATGTTAGAAAGCTGGTCGACCAACTTAATGAGAAGAGGGTTGCTTTCAAGATTATAAATAAGGGTTGGAATAAGAGCAAACTTTTTTTTGAGGATTTTCCTGCCCATCTTGAGATGATGGAATTGCTACGGAGTCAGTGCATAGAATCGCATTCATTTACACCATCTCAATTGAAGCGGGTGTCCGTGATACTAAGGGGATTGTATTATATGACTGAGCTTACTGATATTAAGGATTCTTTAGAGGCTTTTATTCCCGGGACTGTGGACAGGGTCACTAAGTTTAAGACACCGGCATCAATTAAGGGGGATTATGATACCGGCCTGTTTTTGGTCACATTGGTACCTGATAAGAGGAAGGATGACCTGATTCGTTTGAAGTACCTATTTCACCAGACTATTACTTGGGAGTCACCGAAATCTAAGGCAACGGAGATCCAATGTTACCGTTGTCAGAAGTGGGGACATACTGCGTGTAACTGCAACAGGAAGTTTTGTTGTGTCAAGTGTGATAAGGAACACCCCCAGGCGAGTGTTCAGTGGCAAAGGACAATGGGACTGTCCCTGTTTGCGTCAATTGTAACACCAGCGGTCATACGTCGAATTTTAGGGGCTGTCAAACAATATGTTCATGACAGGAAAACTCTTGTAGACGCTGCCTTGGCAAGAAAGTCGCAACGGTCCAGCAATGTTAGGGAGGCTATTACACAGAGTGGTGTTATACAGGGTAGATCAAATGCCAGCAATTTTTATGGCGAGAAGGCCCCTACGTTTACTAAACGTCGACCAGCATATATTGAAAAATTTCTAGAGATTGCGGAATATTTTGTTAAGGAGTCTTTGGAGACAAGGATTTCTAGATTTTTGAAGGATTACAGATCGGTTCCTACAGGAGATAATGGCACAATATGGCCCGAAATTGATTGAGCATGATGACTTTTAACGTTAGGTCTCTAATAGAGACCAGTAGGAGAATTGAGTTGAATAAGGTGCTTATGGAAAGTGGAGTGGGCATTGCCTTTATTCAGGAGACCAGGGTTTCATCGGATTTCGAACTTAGTTTGCATAATTTCAATACTGTTAGGGATGGTTCTGCTTTGGGTACGGCGATTTTTATTAGAAAGGACATTGGATTTCGTTGCATCAATGTTCCTGGCATCAAGTTCAATGGCTGCTTTATTGAAATGGAGATGAATTATTCCTCGCAGTGTAAGAAGGTTTTACTTGGAAGTGTTTATGTACCGTGGACACCTCTTCTAGTTTGGATCGCATTAAGGATTTTTCGTCTTCTTATGATGCCACTATTATAAGTGGCGTTTTGAATGCCAGGAACACATCATGGGGAGATAACATGACCAACTTGAATGGCAGGACTCTTTTCGACTGGCTAGGGGACTCGGGTGCTCAATTTAGGAGTGTGCGCGATGTTAACCCCTCATTTCCTAACGGATCGTCCTTCCTCGACCACTTTTTGATGAGCGCTAATATAATGGACTTGGACAATACCGTCTTATCTCTTCCCACATTCTCTGACCACTTTCCTCTGAAATTGGATATCACTTTTCCCAGTTTTGATCTTATATACCTTCCTCCTCGAACTTTCACCTCGTATGAGCGGACAATATGGGATGACTTTCCGAGGGACTTGGCAGGAAATTGTCCTCAGTGCCTATTCCATCATATAGGGTTCATGATAATTCGGAAATTGACATGTACATTAGTGTGTCCCAAAAAAAACTTTTTTTCTTATTTTCATGTGTGCTCAAGAATAATTAAAAAGCTTATAGGGTAGAGTATTTTTGAGATTTTTTCAGATTTTTCGAAGTGGTCGCTCAAATCCAGTTTTTGCCAAAAATCGGGTTTATCGGCCTTTGAGGACACAGTTTAAAAGAAAAATGTCCATGCTTTATTTTTGTGTCCAAAAATTTTTAGGTTTTGCAATAATTTGCCTCATTAAGGTACCCACATTACAATTTTTCGAAATTTTTCCATAAATTTTGTAAATAAGGCTTTATAACTTTTAAAATTTTTATGAAAATGAAAAAAACTAACAACGCAGTTTGAACCTCTTCCGAAAAATCTCAAAAATACTTTACCCTATAAGGTTTTAAATTAAGCTTGAGCCCCAACAAAATTTTTTTTTTTGGAACACGCTAATGTACATCGATCACTTTACCGGTAGGTAAACGGGTAACGGAAATTTTTTGTTTCCGATGACATAAGAAGGCTTTTCAGGGTTAAGAATGTTTGGCAGCGAAAACTGAAGAAGATTTTTCATAGGAATTTCAACAGGACCAACTCCGCGTATCGGCACCTTTCTGTTCAGTTAGGCTCAAGATTTTGATTAAGGAGAAGGTGGAGATGAGCCAGGCGAATATGTTTAATGACAGACTAAGGAATATTAAACCTGGTCCGGATGCATACAAACGGATTAAAAATGTAATGGGTAATAAGAGAAAGCAACAGTTCCCGAGATTGATTGTGACGTCACATACACAAGGGACTCAGACAAGGTGCGTGAATTTAGTCGTCACTTTTCGCGAATATACTCTGCTAACATTCCAGCATCTGTAAATGTTCCTGACATTGATGCAGAGATTCAGTCCTTTTTTGCCGAAGTGCCCGCGAGAATGTGCTCATTTGATGATGATTTTAGACCCCTTGATAATACGAATACCACACATTTCACTAATTCTTCGGAGCTTCTCTCAATAATAGGATCTTTGAATGCAAAGAAATCTGCTGGAATTGACAATGTCTCTAATTATTTATTGAGGAAACTTTCTATTATGGCCGTGGACATTTGACTACAATTTTTAATAATTGTATGAATAATAGTTACTTTCCGGACACCTGGAAAATTGCGAAGAATTATCCGCTTCGGAAGAAGCCGAATATGTATGATATTAACAACTCGAGGCCTATATCTATGTTATCGAATTAGGTAAAATTGTTCGAGAGGGTGATAAGGCTTAAGATGGACTTGGACGTCGACTTTGACTACATTCCCCATCGTCAGTTCGGATTTAAGAAGGGTCATTCATCTTCACATGCCATGTTAAAGTTTCATGATGACGTAATACGAAACCTCGGCGATCAGCGATGTAGAGTAGCAGTGTCCTTGGACATCGTAAAGGCATTCGATCGATAGGATTCAATCCATTTACAGTTAGATTACTTATGAGCTTCTTCAATGATAGGTGTTTCTTTGTGCAGCTGAATCAGGTTTCGTCCCAGCGGGAACCAGTTTGTAGTGGAGTTCCTCAGGGTTCGATTTTGGCCCCCCTTCTTTATAGAACTTTGGTGTATGATTTTCCTCATTGCTTTAATGGATCGGATAGCATTTTATATGCTGATAATTCGTTAATATATGCGCACCACACTAATCCTGTTATGGCCCTGGAACGTGTTTCGAACCACCTCAGGATTATTAATGAGTATTATGGAAATTGGGGTATAAGGATTAACACTGGAAAATCGGAGGCGATATGTCTGAGGAATGCATCCGGCAAATATCCTCACTTTGTTGTGCCCCTGAGTAGACACTTGAAATTGACTCTAGATGGTATGGAGATTCCATTTAAGGACAGGATCAGATATCTCGGTGTGAATTTTAATAAACTCTTTAAATTTAATGAACACGCACGTACGGTAGCGGTAAAGGCGCGGATGATCAGGTCGATGTTTACTAGGTTCTTGATGAATCGCCACTTAAGTCGGGGATCAAGGCTTTTGATATATAAGGTGAGCATCAGGACTGTATTACTGTATGGATTTACTGTGTGGTTTACAATTTCCCCAGCGGACGCTAGGGAACTTGAGATTGTCGAGCGCAGTGTATTGAGATTGTGTGTTGGACGCAATTTTGAGTCTCCTAATAGGGGATTTTCGAATGAATATATTTATAAGGAGTCGAATGTTACTATGCTCTGACTCTTATGCGAAATTTTTCTTGTAAACTCCAATTCCATACGAACCCACTTATTACTGATATTTATAATCGGCAGATGGATTTAGGTTGTTCTGACAGTATGTACATTTCGCCATTTGGTATTCTTAACGAGGAACTTAATTTATCTGACGAAATTTCACTCTTGCCTGAGTTCTATGGATATAATGACCACACGTGCCATCGTGGCTGATGGCCGGTTGGTTTAGTGTGTGGTCATTGATGAGACGATCGATCCACACTACGCTTGCGGTCGCATGACTTAAGCGTATTGTGGATCGATAGTTATCATATAATTTTATGACTTTTATTTGTAATGTATATATGTTTGTAGTTACACTATGGTATATACCATATTTTTATATATTTATCCTATGGTACAAATGGCAGCTAGGCTGTTATGATGGTTTCTTGGATTTTGAATCCATGCCTGTATATATTGTACATATTTTTATTAGTTGTAAGTGTATATAATAGTTTTAATTTTAGTTTGTAAGTATCTTATGGTAATCCTTTTTTATTTCCTTTTTCTTATCAAAATGTAATTTAGTGCCGGGAGCAAGCACGATATACTCTAACCTAGACTCTTTAATGTCAAGTAACTTTTTTTAATTCGGCGGGATGCTATTTCTTATTACCCGATTAGAATCATACATATAGTTATAAGTTTTTTTTTTAAGAAAATTAGCTTTAAGGGAAAACATATGTAAACTGAATTTCCGAAGTCTCAATAAATCTAAATCTAAAAAAATTCTGCTTTATTTTCTGCTACACCATTTCCAGCTGTATTTATGAAATCGTTGAATTCCCAAAACGTTTTTTGAGAAATTTTAGTATTTTCTACGTAGAAATTTGGTACATTACACAACATTTTCACCTACGCACAGTGGTTTAGAAACTTTTTTTTAGAAATAATTCGGTATCTTGAGAACTATATGAGCTATTGTTACGAAATTTCACATGGTTTGAGCAGAGGTATTTTCGAGTTGATTTAAATTTTGTAGGCTTCCTAGCGCTAATGGGGGCCAGTACGTAGCCCCTCAAAATTGGTCACCTCGGGTCTCAAATTTTTAAAAAAAAATCGCCAAAAATCCAAATTCAGGTTTATTGATTTATTTTTTTAAATTTTGCTCGATTTACGCATTACACCGTACGACACTCAATATTAGACACGAACCGGATGACATACGTCTAAAACAATAAATTAAATGAAGAAAAACTGCGTTTTCAGTTTTTCATTTCGTGATCCTGTTTCCTTTTAAAAGAACTTAAAATTTTCAGAGGAGTACATTTTTAAAAAAATGTTCTAAAATATTTCTGATCATTCTACTATGTCAAATTTGGTGTCATATAATCAAGAAGAGTTGTAAAATATTTCACAGTATTTTTATTTTATCCTGTAAGGATCAAAAGATGTCAAAAATGTCCTTTCAAATTTTTATCCTTGAATATCCTTTTAGATATCCAATAATATTTTTTTAAAAAAAATTGTGAGTTAAAGATCCAAATATTGAATACCACATGCCAAAATTTCATCCTTCTATCTTAACTACTTAAGTGTTAAAAAATATTTTAAATTTGATTTTTTATATTTTATTTTACTATTTCATTCGAAAAAAATATAACAAAATCCGTTGTGAAAAGCAACGACGAAGACTTTTTAATAAACAAGTAAAATAGTATAGTCGGGCAAGCCGGACCTTATGATATCCTACACCTTGTATATGATCATAAAGAGTTTTCTTTTGATATGAAACTTATTTGTGTTGAATCTTATTTGAATACACACATTTTCGGTAATGGGCCTTATATGGGAGCTATGACTAATTATGGACCAATCGTCACAAAATTTGGTGGGATAAATTGCGAATATATGAAACATATTTGTGTTGAATTTTGTTTGGATACTGACATATTTCAGAGATTTATGTATATTAATGACATTTTCGAGAATGTTGCTTATATGAGAGCTATGGAATATTGTTGACCGATCGTCACGAAATTTGGTCGTGAGAGTTCGGCTTAAATAAAACTTTGTGCTGAATTTGGTTTGAATATGTTTATAATTAAGATATTTATGAGAGCTTAACTATTTCAAATAGGCCAATTGTATGGGGGCTGGGATAAATAATGGGCTGATTCTAACCAAATTCAATAGCCTTTGTCCTTGGGGCAATATAAAGGTTTGTGCCAAATTTTGTCGAATTATCTTTAAACCTGCGACCTGTAGTTTAATTACAAGGTTTACATGGATACTGTCGACTCAGAAAGTGATCCTGAGCAGATTGGTATACAGATTGTATGTTGCAAACAACAGCCCTAACCCATTATACCTCCCCCACTATGGTGGTGTAGTTTATAATCATGCACTTTTCTTAATAAAAGTTGTTTGTATACTAATAAATTTTTTTTATATTTTAATTTGACCTTTATATATAAAGGATGAAATTTTGACATTTAGTATAGAATATTTGGGTCTTTAACGCACTATTTTTTTAAAAGGAATTTATTGGCAATCTTAAAAGATATTAAAGGATAAACATTTTCAAGGACATTCTTGACATCTTTTGATCTTACAGGATAAAATAAAGATAATACAAAATATTTTACAACTCTTCTTGTTCATTTGACATACAATTTGGCATTGTTGGAATAGCAGGAGTATTTTTAAATATTTTTTGAAAAATGTACTTCTTTGAAATTTTGAAGACCTTAAAAAAGGACACAGGATCACGAAATGAAAAACTGAAAACACAGTTTTTCTCCATTAAATTTATAGTTTCAGACGTATATCATCCGGTTCGTGTCTAACGAATTTTTTCTCTATTTGTCGGACGGTGTTATATGAAAAAACGTACAAACTTGTCAAATGGGGGAAGGTTTGTGGAACTTCTGAGTAGTAAATAAAGGCTTTTTATATAAGTATTTGATATTGTTGAAAACCTTAGGACCTTTAGATTGATATTTTAGTAAAATTCAATAATTTTATAATATTTTAGGACTTCATTTACCTTAAAAACTAAAAAAAATCATATGGTTATTTTCCACAAATATAAATATAAAATTTGACTAATGTAAAATTTTAATACTTAAAGATATCATAACGAAATTTGGAACCAATATAGACTCAAATGTCCTTAAATCAATGGCATTTGAATTTTAAAATTTTTTTATTACTGAGTTTTTTTAGAAAAGTGCCTACTGTGACGTTATTTACCGTGTGATAGTAAAAATACTTAGTAGATATTTAAGAAACATATGGGGTTATATAAATATGAAGCTTGTGGATCGGTGCTTTGCCTTTTTAGAATCTTTTACTCAAACTGAATTTTTTTTTTTAATTTTCCAAGTTTGTATAGGGGGCTGATATTTTCGCTTAAGAGAGCCAAATTTTTCATTACATGCTTTTGCACTAAGTTATCTTTCCGGATCATATACAAATTCTATATAGTCTCAAAGAAATTTTTTTTCTACAAAAGAAAAAATATTTGGGCTTTTTGGGAAAAAAACGTAAAAAATACGGCCCTTTCTACAAGTTCCAACTTTGGATGCCTATAACTTTTTATAGGGAAGAGATAACTGTTAGCAAGTTTTTATTTTATTGAGAAATTTATCGCCAATGTTTTAAAAATAAATTTTGGCCCACCGTAGGCCCGACATATCTAAAAAACCATAAACAGATTGAGCAAAATTTAAAAAAATAAATCAATAAACCTGAATATCTCTTCAATTAATACAGATAACCTACACTTGTAAGCGTATTTTTTGTAGATCTTCAAGGACTATTTATATTCTTAATTTCAGCTCATTCGGATCATAAACGGATTTTTGGCGAGTTTTTTAAATAATTTGGGAACCGAGGTGACCAACTTTGAGGGGCTACGTACTGGACCCGATTAGCGCTAGAAAGCTGAACAAGCGTAAATCAATTCAAAAACACCTCAGCTCAAACCATGTGAAATTTCGCAATAATATCTCCAATAGTTCCCAAAATACCGAATTATTTCCAAAAAAAAAAATCTAAACCACTGTGCTACGTTTTTCAAAAGTTGATTTTTAAGAAAGTTTAAGTGAATTTGCGGAACATGCGGAATATTATTAAATATTATTAAAATTAAAAAATTACATGGAATCAGAGGAACCTAAAACGAAAACGGGATCCCGGGGAATTTCAAAATTGATCCCGATTTCCTGCGAAATTAAAAAGTGCTGGATATAACTCTAATTATGATGGATTTTTATTTTTTTATCATCTTCCATTTTTATATTTTGTCTTTGCTGAAAGTTTCCGTATTATTTCTTTTATATATATGCGTTTTTGTTATTAGGTACTATTCAAGAATAACAAAACATAAATTAATATGTACTTTAATTAATTGTGTGGCAATAAGGATAACTAAAGTGCTTGTGTCATATTTTACTGTATTATATGTAAGCTCTTTAACTCTTTGCGGTTGGGTGGTCAGTTTACTAACCACATTTTCTATAGTGTTTAAAACATAGTTTAATGTCATCTATTGCCATTTTGCTAAATAATTATGTTTTTTTAAGTCATCTTTTATGATTTTTTGCAAAACTTTGCCGTCAGGGTTAGTGTTTATAAAAAACCGACTTTTTAAAAAACCGGTTTGTCGGTTAACCGAAAATTGGGCTTTTTTAGAAAACCGGTTTTTCGGTTAACCGACATCGAAAAAACCGGTTAAACCGGTTAACCGTCATATATATGTAGAAAACATAAAATGTCCAATAAAGTATATACAGCTTTAAAATTTTTACTTTTTAGTAGTCAGGAATGGTTAATATTAAATACCTATGAATATACAAAAGTGCTAAGTCCATTTTATTTTATAAAAATTTCAAAATTATTATCTCACTCAAATGGAATTGACTATAAATATGTTACTAAATATTTTAATTATTGGTCTATTCACTAAATTTTTCTGATATGGAACAGAAAATGTAGCAAGTCCCAAAAAAGGACCTATAAGATGCAAACGCACATCTTCTTAGCTGTGATTATTTGTCATTATAAATCATACCAAATAATTAATAAAACTCCATTATCAGATTTCAAAATATTTCAAATTAAGGATTTTGAAATGAATAATAAAATAAAATTTTAAGAACAAAACACACTAATGATGTCAAATTGATTGAAAGAAGGTATTCACATCAAATTCAACTTGACGTTTGGTAAAATCATCACTAAGTTTATAATGAATCATTATTAAGATTTTGCTTAACTTCTAGAATTCTGCGGAATTTAATTTTTATAGTTTGTTTATGTGCAATTTTTTCTGAAAAAGTTTTTAAGTAAACTCATCGTCCTCTACTATTTAGAATCATTGTAATTTATAAAAATATCAATCTAAATAGGTTTATATTGTAAATCAGCAGTTTAGGTTTCAAATCAGACCAATAATGTTTGTACAATGAATATAAAAAATGCACAAAACCATTAGATTTCTTAATTTTAAACCTAAATTTTAAAAACCGGTTAACCGAGTGATAAAAACCGGATAAACCGGTTAACCGAAAATCAACATTTTAAATTAACCGGTTCGTAAAAAACCGAGATTTCGAAGAAAAACCGGTTTTTCGGTTAACCGGTTAACCGGTTTATAAACACTAGTCAGGGTGCTTTGGTTAGATAAATATATTAATTTGAAAATATTGTAAAACTGTTTTTTAAGAGACTTTCACGCATTCAATAAAAAAAAAGCACAGAACGTTTATTGTTCATCGAATTCAGTGTTACTTTGATATTTCGGTTGTTTGGTCAGAAAATTTTGTCAAAAATATTCGATTTCAAAAAAATTTATACGAAACAAAAATTTTGATCATAGTTATTTTTAATGCCAACCGCTAACCACTTCACTCCACAAAAAATCTTGGAATGGGGTGGTTTGTTCATGTTTTGATTAATTTGTTCCTACTTTTTATAGTAAACTAACCTGGATTAAAGTAAAAATGCAATTGTTTTGATTTTAAACTTATACACAAAAAAGCGTGGCTGAAAGAGTTAAAACCTTTAAATTGATTTTAAAAATTGTATTTCTATTTTAGTTAAAGTTGAAAATTTAATTCTTTGTTTCTTTTTCTTTAAAATTAAGAATGCATTGTTCTACGAGGGTGGGCCTAAAAGTCCGTGCCTTTTTGAATGAAACACAGGCTTTAGGATAATACATTTTATGCACTTTGTCCAACGTTTCTAAATTTTTGTTATTCTTTCCCAAAAAATAAGATTTGTCGAGGTCATCAAATTATGTATTTTTTGTGAGATGATTAAATCCGGATAATAGGGCGAAAGAGGTAGCATTTCGTAGCCGAATTCATGTATTTTTGCCATGCAAACTGTACATGTGTGTACCCTTTTGTGCACACGATTGTGAGCAAACGCGGCAGCCATTTTGCGGAAAGCTTTCTCATACCCAAGTGATCATTCAAAATTGAAACCACTGAGAGATGCCTTTGGCTTCCATAATCTCTCGCACGTTCAATCTCTGATCGGCAAACGCCATATCCTGATATTTTTCAATTGTTTCGGACGTCCAGAACGTTTGGCATCTTCCGTACTTGTACTTCCACAATGAAATTCAGTAAACCACTTTTTTATAATAGAATTTGACAGTGCAGAGTTCTTCTCATCGTATTTATCAAGCTTAGTCTTTATTTGAGTGATGGTTTTTTCCTCAAAAAATAAGAGCAGTGTTGCACTTTCAGTTGAGAGTCGGGAAATTCAAAATATTTGAAGTGGTTTAAAATGGAGTAAATTTTGTATGGGTTCTAAATCATATATTTGCTACATTTCATTCTTAACACCGTGTCTATAGCTGAAAATTTTTTATCATGATAAACGTCAAAATGGTTGTCAAGATAAATAAAATATCAGGTATAGTCTCCATTTATTAGTAGTATTGCTTCGTTATGGTAAAATTGTTAGTGCTTTTGCATAGACAACTTTGTCTTGACAACAAAGGTCATTAATTGTTATGATAAATATTTGTCAAGTATAGACAGGGGGTAATGTATTCCTAAACACTAACAAAATACCCATTTCTGAACTGCTGAAAAACATATGCAATTTTGCTATTTACATATGTATTTTGAAAATTTTGTAATTTCTATTGAAAATATTGATATCTCTAACCAACAAAAAGCGTCTTTAAATCAAGAAATACCATTGCATAATGCATGCATTTTAATTGAGAACATTTTATTTATACTAGGATCGCCAGGTGTTCAAAATTCGACCACTAATAACGAAATTATACAGTTACTTTGAGTATACCCAAAAATATTTTTCACGTTTGTGTACATGTATTTAGATGTGCATAAACATGTTGTTGTTGTTTTTCAAGCAAATTTAAAATGCTTTTTAAAACTTATGGAAAGAATTTTTAAAAAAAATTATATTGTGCACATCTAGAGAAAATAATATTTTAAACCATATAGGTCTCATCAATATTGGTGGACAATAACATACTTAAAAGTGTACCTCAAAAAAACGTGTGGCCTATTTATATATAATTTGAATTTTGGAACTATAGTTAAATATGAAATTTTGTCTTTGCAACCATGAACCCGTGCCGAATTGAAATTTAATTTAAAAGAATCGAAATATGTACGTAATTGTCGTTCTAATAAGATATAAAACACAAAAATTGGTTAAAAAATGTTAAAGTTTATTGTTGGGTTCAAATGGTATAAAAGTGGCGATTAATTGAAATTTAGAAATAAAGTTTTTATACTAAATTTTGGTAAAGGGGTAAAAATAAAACAATTAAGTTGATTATTTTCTTTTCAATGAGCGGTCAAAGTTAGCAAATTATTTATACAATTCAAGCGATTATTGTTAGTATTAAATCTATAAAAAGTAAATCTTTTATAATGGAACCTTCAACATCAGGTATTAAAGTATATAGTAAATTTTTTTTTATTAAAATTATTATAGTTTTAATAATTTTTTTAAAAAAGGTCCACAATTGGGATAATTTTCGCATTTAATGGGCTACAAGTATTAAGTTAGTAATAGTTGAAATTAGTTTTATAGATTTTAGAATAGTATAGGAATATCATCTTACATTTAAGAAAAAAAAATCCAAACAATGCCCGGTTATTAAAAAATCGCCAGGCCAATAACCCTTTCGCTACATATTTTTCTGGGAGTGTTTTAAAAATATAATTTTTATAAGAATGACATAGTTTTGATCAAAGAAACACAAATTTAAAAAAAAATGCCAACAATTTTCTTCAATGTACAAAAAATGTTGGGTTTTTAAAAATTTTTTGTTTGCAAGTTTAAATTTTATGCAAGTAATTTTAAAATAAATTAAATTTAAATAGAACAGAAATATTTTACCTACAGTTGTTCATAAAAGATTCGACGCTTGCAGCTCAGCTAGGGTTGCCAGATTCAGATTTGCAACAAGCTGGACATTGGGGTCTAAAAAGCTGGACAAATCAAAAAAAAACTGGACATTACAAAAATTACTGAGAAAATGTTAATTTTGGTTTTGTGTAATCAAATGTATTACACGGTGCTACAGTGAGAAAAAACTTGGAAAACGACAAAGCGTGGGTTATAGGTCTTGTTGAGTACATTGCAAATTGTGTCAAAAAATTTCAGAGCACTCTCAAATTCAGAAGTTATTCTAAAAAACCGTTTTAACCTTTAACTTATGAGGTGGTGGTAAATTTTACACCCTCGCTTCATTTTTTTTAAGTTTTATCAAAAAGGTTTGGGAAATAAAGTGCCTGTATTTTTGTTTCAAATAACATTTTGCTTTCTTTTTTTAATTTTTTTAAATTAAAATTGTTGTATCTTATTGTTAAAAAGCAAATATTAACGAAAAAATGTTTTTTAAAGTAAAATTTTTTGCAAAAATTATAAGGTGTAAAATTTACACCACATCTGTAACTATGTCAAAAATTTTCACGTCATATGTTAAAGGTTAAGTGATGTTCATCAACTTATCGACCAGTCAGTTTTTGTCTGATTTTAATTTGTTAACGGGTTTAGAAAGAATTTAAAATGTCGTGCATTTTTTGATTATTTGTAAGTTATAAGTATTGCTTTTGTTAAGAATATCTAAACAAAACAAAATTCATCAACTTTTTTATTTTAAGTGGCTTTTCATTGCTTATTTTGCTATGAAAGCTTATGCAAATTTATAGCAATGTATAAAGAAAATTTAGTTCTTAACAAAACATGGTTTTATTCAACTTTTCATTAATACGATTTTTAGTAAAATAATTGTAGTTTTTAATTTACAAGTAAATTTTTTCGAACTTTTTCGAAAAAGTTTACAAACTTTTGCAAATTTAAACCGATTTTAACAAGTAACGTCTTATTTTTTTCTATATATAATTTTGTTTAAAACATTGTACAAAAAAAAATAGGTTTTCATTAGTGTTTATAAACCGGTTAACCGGTTAACCGAAAAACCGGTTTTTCTTCGAAATCTCGGTTTTTTGCGAACCGGTTAATTTAATATGTTGATTTTCGGTTAACCTGTTTATCCGGTTTTTATCACTCGGTTAACCGGTTTTTAAAATTTGGGACCAAAATTAATAAATCTCATGTTTTTGTGCATTTTTAATATTCATTGTGTAGTCATTTTTGGTCTGATTTGAAACCTAAACTGCTGATTAACAATACAAACCTCTTTATATTAATATCTTTAAGAATTGCTATGATTCTAAATAGTAGAGAACGATGAGTTTACTTAAAAACTCGCACATAATGAAACTATTAAAAATTATAATTAAATTCCGCATAATTCTATAAGTTTAGGCTAAATCTTACTAATGATTCATAAAAAACTTAATGATGATTTTACCAAACGTTAAATTGAATTCGATGTACATACCTTCTTTCAATAAATTTGACATCATTAGTGTGTTTTGTTCTTAAAATTTTAATTTATTAATCATTTCGTTAGCTTTTCAGAAATATTACAGGAGATACAAAAACGTTTCTAAAATCCATGATTTGAAATATTTATACCCTACACCACCATAGGGGAGGGTATAATTTTGAAATCTGATAATGGAGTTTTATTAATTGTTTGGTATGATTTATAATGAAAATAATCACAGCTAAGAAGAAGTGCATTTGCATTTTATAGGTCCTTTTTTGGGACTTGTAACATTTTCTGTTTCATATCAGAAAGTCGAGGTGATAATAAATTTCTAAATTATCAAATATTTAATTAAAAATTTGATTTACAATTTTCGGTTCAAATTTAATGAATAAACCAATAATTAAAACAAGTATTATATATTTAGTAACATATTTATACTCAATTCCATTTGAATGAGACAATAAATATGAAATTTTTACAAAATAAAATGGACTTAGCACTTTTGTATATTTATAGTTATTTAATATTAACCATTTCTGACTACTAAAAACTACAAATTTTAAAGCTGTATATACTTTATTGGACATTTTATGTATTCTAAACATATATGACGGTTAACCGGTTTTTTCGAAGTTGGTTAACCGAAAAACCGGTTTTTTAAAAAAGGCTAATTTTCGGTTAACCGACAAACCGGTCTTTTAAAAAGTCGGTTTTCTATAAACACTAGTTTTCATAGAAAATACATTTTATGTATACATTTTATGAAAGCTTAATTTTTTGCCTTTCCATAACTGTTTACAATTTTTCGGTCTAAAAATGTGTGAGCTAGAGGTACTAAAGTACTACGACCTATCGTAAAACAGTTTTTTCAAATTAACAAAAAATGTTTAGGGTGTTTCAAAATCTTTGGGTCTACAACCCACACTTGGTCGCTTTTCAAGTTCTTACAAAAAGTGTTTTTTTAGCAGTGTGTTAATATTTAAAAATTTAGAATCACAATTAAATATTTTCATTTCATTCCTTAAAATTTATTTAACTAAACTTAAATTTGTTCGGTTAAGTCCGTCATAAACATATTTATATTATTAAATACTAAAAACACTGCGACTTTATTTCGTTTTTGAGCTTACGCATTTTGGCCAATTTCAAACCTAGAGGTTTGTAAACAATTTTGAAAAGTTTTACAAACTTCCTATAAATTTTTCCGTATTAATATTTCAGGTCGAATGACATTCGGTTTCTTTCATTAGTATAAAGATTGTTTAAAATAGAAAAAATCTTTCACAAAAAGCTTTGATTACTTGTATTAAAAATACGAAACATGCAGCTTTTCTTAAATTCTTGAATTCATTTGTTTCACCTTTGGTAAAAAATAGGACCATATCATTTGACAAATCTCTTGGTATTTATTTATAAACTTCACGAAGGCTGCAGTAATCAATATATGTATTGTTTATTTATTTATTTTATTTATTCGTTTATTTAGTCGTAAGGAACTTAATTCTAAGACTAAATTATAGTTAAAGAGCACTAGCTGCTATGGCCATCAGCTCTATATGTATAGTTTATCGTAATCTATTTCATCAGATATTTGAAGGTTAAATTTAAAAATGCTATTTTTTTAAAAAACGATAAAATCAGCTGACCGCTGATTTTAAAAAGTCTTAGCAAATTTTTCAAAATGCTGTTAACTTTGGAGCCAAAAAATTTGTCATTTATTCTACTTTTGAGGCTATTTATAAGTACGGTCATTATATCGAGCAACTCTAAAACTGTACAAGAGTTATTCTCAAAAGCTGTAAATTCCTGCATTATGTTTTGCATAAAATATAAATATGCTTCTGATAATCCATAACTTTTACATTCATCTTCATTGACATCATTATCAGAAATTCCACATGACACGTATTCGCATAAAACTTTTTGGTATTTATTTTTTCCTTTCTTCAAAAAATACATACACTTTTTTGCATAAGTTATTACTGTCTACTACTTAGTAGTACGTAAATTTGAAGTAATAAATAATATAGATATTATTGTCGAAAATTTCAATTTAGCTGGACAAATGAAATTTTAGCTTGAAACTGGACAGGCATCAAAAAAGCTGGACAATCCAGCCAAGTCCAGCCAGGCTGGCAACCCTAAGCTCAGCCCTACTTCTGGTGAAGTCCAGGGACATTTTTTAATCGAAAGTCATCCAATTTTTTGAAAACATATTCCGAAGATAGATCTTCAACAACTTCTGTTTCTTCATATTCAATATTAACTTCATAGCTATTCTCCCGCAAAATTTCTTGCCTGACAAAAGAATCATTTTGGTCAAAGGTTTCTATTAAATCTAGTAAAATATATATTTTTCCAGTTCTTCTATATCTGAAAAATCAGAGTTTTCAAAATTTACTAGAATTTTTTAAATTTTTTCAACGATGATTTGTTGCCATATGGCAACAAGCCGATTTTAAAAAATCATTACATAATAACGCGGGTTTAAAAAATATTGTTTTATGTTTTTTCCATAAAATTATATGTTTTTTATGTATATCATGAAAAAAAATAATTTTATTGCAAAATTATATTAAAAAAAGTGTTTTAGAAAAATCGCTTTTTTCTCCAAAAAATACTGATGCATATAGAGGATACTTCAAAGTCCATTATTACCTACTTATTTTGCCCAAAATAAATATTTTTTTATTTGATGTTAGTACCTATATATAGAACAATTATAAATAATTAAAAAAAGTATGGATTAATCAATTCAGAAAAGAACCACAGGCTAAAAAAGTTGATTTTGCCATATGGCAACAAAATCGCGAAAGGGTTAACGTATCTCAGGCCAGTAGAACAAGAAATGTTGGAACAAAATTAACATATTTTGAGAAATATTAAAATAAAAGCTTATTTTCACTTAAAATATATAAATATTTACTTGTATATGAGTTGTTGTCTTCGTAGGCTACCGTTAACCTATTCTCAGGTATGACCAAAAAAATTTAATTTTTTAACGGCAGTTTTTAAAAATTTTGTTAAACAAATTTCAGAATTTGTTTATCATCTCATGATTTATTGAGAATGTAATAGCTAATAAAAATATGAAAATATTTCTTATAGTTTTTCCGTACCTCCGATTTAAATTTTGAAATTTTCGAGAAAAGCCAATTATTTGGCCATTTTTTGGCGAATGAGCTCTTATTTCTTACTGTTATGAATTTTAAGTAAAGCCTATTCAGAATATTAATGTCCAGATAATTCTAAATATACTCTGAAAATTTTATTAAAATTGGAAAACGATAAACCTTAAATCGTGAAGGTCAAATTTTTCAATATTTGGAATTTCTAATTTAAAGATAGCGAAATGTTATTTATTTTTTGACCGATTTTGATGAAACTTAAGAGAATTGTAACATGAAGTCTAGTATTTATAATAACAGCAAACAAATGGAAATTAACCCTTAACGGCCACCCTAATGTATATATGGGGGATTTCATGTCAAGTGAACCAAATTTTGAAATCGATGTCTTCCGATCGCAATAAAATTTGCACCAAAGTTATTAGATAGTAATTCAGACACAATTTTTGACATCTTGGCCAAGGTGTTTTTTCTCATTTATGTAACTTATTACCTATTGTTCTTAGCAAAATGTGTCCCAAATAGTGAATTTCTTCAATATTTCGGAAAAAAATTAAAAAAAAAAAATTTATAATTTTTTTCCGATAATTTTGTTATTTAAAATCAGCAAGATCGGTCTATAAATAACAGATATATATGTATTAGGTTGATCGGCCAGGTTTTTAATAAGCGGTTTTTTTGCTAAGGTCGGTTTCGGTTTTTTTGAAAAGCTCACATTTCGAATATCGAAGAATACTCGGCTACTCGAATAGCCAGTTTTTTATAAAAGTGTGTTTTTATGAGTTTTAGTGTATTAAAAACTTTAAAAAATATTAAAAATCCAAAAAAAAATTAAAACAAATACAACGAGGCCTCAATTATCCGTGATTCGATTAACCGGGAAAGAAAATTTAAATATTTTTGGATCGATTTAATTTTTTTGCATCGATTAACCATAAATATCTCCATTATCCGGGATTATAAGCATAATTTTTTTCGATTATCTTTGAACAATCAATTTGAACAATGTGAATAAAACGAAAAAGGGGAATTCCCTCTATTGCTTACGATGATTCGTAAGCATATACAAAAGTAGATTTTGCTGTTTATGAATGGTTCCGGAAGGAAAGATTTAAAGGAACTCCAATTTCTGGATTAACAGCGAAGAAAAGGATTAAATACTTAACTCAAAATTAAATAAAAAAGCGACATTCTATTCAAAAACTTACTGCAGCAGGAGAAAAATATGCAGCTGATTATATAGCTGCTACAATTTTCGTGGACAAATTAAATGAATTCATATCAATGAAAAAACTCACCAATGAGATAATGGAGATTAAACAGACATTTTTTGAAATTGTTTACCTGAGAGCAGTTTGCCCTAATGCTGAAAACGTTATTGTGAAAGTTTGTCCACCAAATTGGACGATATTGATCCAACTGATGGATCAGGGTGCAATATAGAGCCGTAAATGTCATTATCAAAAAACTATATGTATTAAAAACTACTTAAAATTGGTACTCAATTAACAGGGAAAATTGATTATCAGAATGCTCCCGGTCCCGACCATTACGGATAATCGAGGTCTCACTGTACTTCAACTATTTTAGAAGACTTTTTATATTTAGAAAATCTCACAAGTAATATGTCCTACAAATGCACCTAGTAAAAAATAATTTTCAATGTCTAGTTTTATAAAAACAAAAAAATCTATATACTAAAAATCATTTAAACTGTGTTTTACTTATTCCTAAGAGATTATTTTACCTTCATTTTTTTTTTCATTTACTGACGTTGACGATCTTCGGGTCAAATTTGACCCAAATAGAAAATAGTTTTTTAAAAAAATAACCTAACGTAGTTGTTGACATTTGAAATTAAATTAATGTCATAAAGTATCAAAAATATCAACCACTCATTTTTCAAAAAAATGCAATTTTAATTTCAAAATGGGTAACATTTTACCCGAAGACCTTATGAAGGATAAGAAAAACAGTAGTTCAGCAAGTATGATGAAAAGAGACAGATATATGTAAGTATATTAGAGCTACCAAAGATATATTGTAGTGCTACCAAAGCTCTGAAAAAAATTAACTTAATTGTACGTAATAAAAGACCTTACAAGTTTGTAGATATTTAATTGTCAATTTATTTATCTAAAAACCTAACATAGTTGTTGACATTTGAAATGAAATAAAATTCATAAATTATCAAAAATATCAACCACCTTACTTTTAGAAAAAATTAAATATTAATTTCAAAATGGGTCAAATTTGAACCGAAGACCTTGTGAAGGATAAAAGAAGTAATCAAAATGGTTTTAATCACTATTATTTTAATAAATAAAACATTTTTTCTTCTTATTTCTAGGCGTTTTAATATTTTTCCAAAAAACCGGTTAACCGGTTATTATAAAAAAACCGAAACCGGTTTATATTAAATTGCAATTTTTCGAAGAAACCGAAAACCGGCTTCTGAAAAATATCGAAGAATCGATAACCCTAATATGTATATAGATACATAGATATAAGCAGAAGATTCTGAGCAGCCGAATAGAGCACTCTTGCTTGTTTTTGATTAGTTTTTTACTTCTACTTAACTTTATATGCAATTTATAAATAAAACAAATTAGACATATGTAAAAATCTGGTCACACATACATATACTTTCAAAAGCTTTAAATTTGTAAAGCTTGATATGCTAAGTTTTTTGATTTAAGGAAATCTATAAAACAAATATTATTTGCATGTTTTTGACTAAAAAGGTTGATTCAAGTTAATTCCTGTTTATTTTGAGATAAAATAATAAAAGTAAATATTTGTGAATTATGAAAATACAAAAATTAAAATAATATTGTCAATTCATAAAATTGAAACTGTCTGGAAACTATTTTTAAAGCATAGTTACATTGAAATTAACTATGTATATAGTTTTACAATGCAAATACCGTAAAATCGCATGGCAAAATAATGTTAATAATAACAAGGTTGTGCCTAGTGTTTATAGAAAAACGGTTTGTCGGTTAAATGAAAATTGCCCTTTTTAAAAATCCAGTTTTTCGGTTAACCCTGTTCGATAAAACCGTTTAACAGAAATGGAAAATAATTATTTTAGAAGTTTCAACTAGCTATATTATATGTCGTTTTTAGGAATTTGGAAAGATTAAATATACGAGTATTTAATAAATTTAAGTAAATATAAAATGTTACAAATGATTTATATAATAAAATTTAAAGAACAATCAGTGTTGCCGTTTTGGTTATTTATAACCAAAATTGGTTATTTTTTTCCTGATGTGTAGATGTGTATTTATTATTCATTTTGGTTACTTTTTTCAAAACATTTTGTTATAGACAGATTTTTCAATATTTAATGGTTTCAATTACATTTTGTACGAGTTGATGAACTCTCAGTACTACGTTAAACTTGTTTTTTTTTCAGTCAGCTCGAGTTATCGAAATATAGTTTTTATATTCACATTACATACGTTTTTTTTTTTTGGTGTTTTTTTCTAAATTTTGGGTAATACAGCATAGAAAATGATTTTTTTACCATTAAACTCGTCTACGTAACCATATGATTCTTTTGAGTATAATAGTTCTGGTGGATGTTTCTTTTTGTTTATTTTTATACCCTACACCACCATAGTCTAACACCCACCTTAAAGTATACCGATTAGGGTTTGGGGTCCGGGAATTCCCGACCGGGAAATCCCGGGATTGTCGGGAATTCCCGGGAAATTTAAATTTTTTTCCGGGAAAAACGGTAAATTTAAAATTAATTAAAAATACTTTAATATATTTAAATATGACATCTCTATTTGATGAATGGCTTGTTCCAAATATTAGTGGAGGTTTTAAACACCACTCTTTATGAACTGCAGTTTTCTAAAAATTCTACGATTTCTCAAAAAACGGTTCTTTCACTTAAATTAAACCTAAAAACTTTAACATTATAAGATAAATTATAATATAAAAACACAATGTTAAAAATTTATGGACCGCAAATGTATGAACGTCTATTTGACCACAATGTTCCCTCATCTGTTCAAAGCGTTGATGATGAATATTTTAAAAACCAATTAGAATATTCAATCAATATTGAAAAGGAAAGCCCTAAACATTTAAAATCAAATGCTGAAAGTTTTAAGCGGGAATTAGATTTATTTGAAGCAAGTAGCAATCGGAGAATACATTTTAGTTGTCTTTATATTTTATATAAAAAAAATATATAACAGAAAAATAAAAGAAATAATCTAAAAAGTGCATTAAAAATCCCATTAACATATTAATCGACATCGAAATATAAAGATACGTTCACAATTTATAAAATTTTATGGCACTTAATTGCTCTTTTACTCTACTATATCATGAATACCGCTAATATTTAATTTTATAGTAACAAGTGATCTCCAAATATTTTAAAAAACTTTTTTTTTGGTTTTATGTGGGTACAATTGAATTGTAATGTATTGTTTTTCTTTTTTTTTTTTTTAAATAAAATGACACAATTTTACAAAATAATTTTCTCTTTTACTAATTTTTCTAGTTGAAAAAACATTCCCGGGATTCCCGAAAATGAATTTTTTCATTCCCGTTTTCCGGGAAATTAAATTATCCGGGAAACCCCAAACCCTAATCGACTTAGAATTACTTTCTGGTCTGCTGGCTGGCTGTCCATGTAAACCTTGTGCGCAGAGTACAGGTCGCAATTTTGAAGATATTTCGATACATATTATTGGTACTTGGCCCAAGGACCAAGCCTATTGAAACTGGTTGAAATCGGTACATTATTTCACCTAGCCCCCATACAAATATCCTTCCGAAATTGGACTTTAGCGGTCATAAATATTTAATTTATGTATGTATCTCCACAAATTCCGTTCCAAATAAGTCATTCATGTCACCAAATTTTGTTACGATCGGTTCATAATTAGTCATAGTTCCCATATAGACCCGCTTCCGAAAATCACTTTAACATGCATACATCGCTTAAAAATGTTGGTATACACACAAAATTCAACATAGTTAACTTTCATATAAACATAAATCACACAACCCAATTTCATGGTGATCGGTCCATAATTGGTCATAGCTCCCATATAAGGCCCTCTTCCGAAAATCACTCAAAAATATAAATTATTGAAATTTTAAAAGAAAAATGTTTTTGCTCTTTTACTTAGTGTAGGGTATTATATGGTCGGGCTTGACCGATCATACTTTCTTACTTGTTAATATTTAGCTAGGCTCAATCTTTGCTATTGGTTTAGATTTTATTAAAAATACTCTAATAAAAAATACCAATGTCGTATACGACAATGATATTTCAATTCAAATATTAAAAATTTTATTAATAATTTATTTTATAAAAATTATAAAATAGTTTTCTTGCTGTAGCCAGTAACGCAATTATGATAATTAATATGAAAAATGTTCAGCAAAACCACAGCAAAAGTGTAAAATTTGAAAATCTATGCCATGCCACTATTTGAAAGATATTTCAGGTATTTCATGTAGAGGTTAGATACATTGAAGTACATTAAAAATAAAATAAAAGATTTACATTCAGTAAAAATAATTGTGTAAAATAAAAAAATATCAAAAAAAGGCATGAAACTGGAAAAATATATTTAAAAAAAAAATTATTTCTGTCGATTTTTCAGAATATTTTGCTATTAAGAATTTATTTTCATAACATTTTAAATGTTGAAATCTTGACATAAAATTTAACTTGTAGTATAAAAACCTGAGTAAAATGTAATAAAAAAAAATTAAATTTCATACTTCTGTTCATATTTTTTTTAAAAAAAAAAGTTAAAAAGACATTTGCAATATTTTTTTTTGTTACTTTTTTAACATTTTGGTTATTTTTTTAATCAAACTTGGTTACAAATATTTTGAGGTTGTGGCAACACTGAGAACAATACACAATAATCGAGTCAAATTGATGGAAATAGGATAAAGAGTTTCAATTCAAATTATTGTTTGCTACATGATATCAGTAAGTTTTGATTAATTCTTGAATGATGCGGAATTTCAGTACATATTGTTGATAGTTTCATTATGACACATTAAATTTTAGCAAAAAAAGCTGTACACTCCAGCCAAGTCCAGCCCGGATGACATCCCAAGTCGCGACGCCCAAAAAAATGTAATATTTCATATTTTTGTGGCCCTGCTTAGAACATTTAGGTCTTTGTTTTTAATATATTTATTTTATAGACTTCTCCACATTATCTTAATATAAAGTTATGTTTTAACCTAAAGTTATACTGACAGTTTTTATACACACATTATTTTAACAGACAATATTTTTTTTTATATCTTTTTTTTCTTTATTGAATCTTTCTTTTGAGAAATTTACAATAAGTAATAAAATCTTAACCTAAACTAAAACTAAAGTTGTTATTGCAGCTGCAATGTCCAACATGAGTGCTCGTTAAATGATTATCTGGCCAGATCCAGTGTTTCCAATCGCCTCAGTCGTATATGACCCTCAAATGACAGCAACTCCCTGGCAAGGGGATTTGGATGATCCATTAGTTTTGAAATGTATTTTAAACTGGAGAGTTTGATCTCCTCGCGTATTATGGGGACATTACTATTGCGAATGTACCATGGGGCACCTGTTATTGTCATATTTTTCGACGTGTCGAGATCACATCCTTTGATCTGATTTGGAAAGATCTTTCTTGTATGTAATTTTTAAGCAGTTTATGTACATTCGCAAGTAGTAATCTAGTAATTTTGTGTATTAGTCCATCGTGCCAGACTTTATTGAAGGCATGTCAATAAATAATGCGGAGCAATGCTGCTTGCTCTCGAAGGTTTTCTGAATAGGAGTAGTTATCCGATGTACCTGTTCGATAGTACTATGTTTCCTTCTGAAACCAAATTGATGGTCAGGAATAATGCAATTTTCGTCAAGGTGCCCTATAAGTCCCTCCAGTAATAACTTTTCAAAAAGTTTTGAGAATATTGACAACAGGCTAATGGGACGGTTTTGGTTTACACCTATATCAGATATTTTCCTTGAGGATGTGAAATATCCAATACGTAGTATTGAGTTAAATATGAACAAAATAATTCTCAGTGATGAGTTGGGCAGATTACTTATCATCGTGGTAGTAATTTTATCTATACCAGATGATTTCCAGCCTTAGGACCTTTGATTGTCGTGTAGCATAAACCATATGTCAATTATACCGACAGAATATTGAAATGCAAAAGAAATAATATCGTATTACAGAAACGACAAAACAGTAAACACTTTGTGTGTTGTACTAATCGTTACTTCATTTTTATGTGATTCTTGCGTTCAATGTTCTGTCCAACTGCTACATTCTCCACTTTAGGTTAAAATGCAATGTAAGCATTAATTTAGTATATAATCAATAAAATTTTAATAAATGGACACACTTTGCATTACCAACTCTGAGCTGTAATTTAGCTCGAGCAAAGTGGTATAAAAATAAAATAACTTTTGATTTTCTTCCCCTATAGTCGTATTCATGGTAGAGACAATATCTCTAATAGATGAATTTGTATAAATTGGGGTAAATACATTCTCTTGCAAAATGATGTATGAATGGTGTATTGCCAAAAAACACTTTTAACATGTTATTTTATAGGAATTTATTAGAAATAAGAGGATATTTTAGACAACCATTACCGAAGATATTTGCGAAAGACAAAGTAAAGGTAAAAAAACGTAAATTTCCAAATTTAAACTTTAAATATAATAAATAAGAGATAACTTGTTTCATTCATTAACATCTTTCCATATTTGTACAAATTACAAGCTGTAAAAAGTTTTCACAAATCATTTTCTTAAAGCCTATGTTCTCCACTACGATTCATTCATACATAATATTGCTTTCGGACAAGTCATTTTGAAGATATCGATTTATTACCACTTTTTTCGATCAAACCCGCAGTGTAACAGTCAACGGTTATATTTCCGCTTCCTAATTTTGGAGTCATTTGTCTCAACGATTACACATGGTCCACCAATTTTCAAAGTGATTTAGTGTGACTCATAGACCACAACTTTCCGGCAGAAGGTATTGAAAACTATTCATTTATAACACTGTGCAACAAATGAAGACTTACCAAAGGGTAGTAAAACCCTATATTCAGTTGGTCCATTTTGGTGACCAATTTTTTTTATGGGCCCCTAAAGATTCTGAATATCAGTGGGCCCTCAAAAATAGGTGTCATCAGTTTTTGGCCAACAGCTACATAATTCAGACTTGGTGATACCGCTTACTTTATGTGGCAATAATTTAGCAAAGAGTCCGCCAAACAAATTTTGTTAAAATTATTTTTAAAAAATAGCTTTTTCGTGCACTTTTTTTAAAAGAATAACTTCCTAATTTTTCACTAACAATATTTAGAAAAGTTGTAACTACGGTAAAGCTGAATAACTCTTGTAAACATATCGATGCAATCTGAACGTGTTTAGGAACTCTAAATAGCGCACAAAGATTTTTTGACGCTAAAACAAATATTTTTTGTTAAAAAGTAAGATCAAGTGTACACTTCTCTATAGTGCTTTAATAGCGAAGAATGGGCAAATCATTACCAGTATGATCCGGACCCATAACGTTACCCAATATTGATCACGCAAGACCGGCTTGATGCATGATATAGAAAAACGTATAAAACTGAGTATAGAGTTTTACTACCCTATGGTAGTAGAGTCGAACCTATAATGACATGATCGTGTATTTTTTTGCGCTGTTGCACTGTGTAATTATATAATGAAAATAATTCCACTAATGTGTTTATTAAAATTTTTTCACTTTTTTAAATTAAAACTCACAAATTCAAATCAAATTAAATAACGATTATAATATAAATAAACTGCCTATTATATTTGTAAATCAAATTTTTGAACTATGAATTCTTGATTCAATAATTTAAACCAGTGTAATATCTGGTAAATAGTTTAATTGAAACTGAAAAAATATTTTTACTGTGTATGTAGGAAATAAATTAATCGGTTTATGGGTTTCATTTATTGAAGTATGGTAACGCTGCTATTGTATATATTTGAATTATTTTCTTTACTGCATACTTTTGGGCACTAATAAAAACATAATTGTACTAATTGCTAATACATATATTTACTAGAGTAAGTTTTAAAAATTTGGTAAAATGGTTTTTGCTTAAATAAAAATAATGGCGTTCTTTTGCTGTTGTGGATTTTTGGAACTTTGTTTAAGGGTTCAAAGAACGTCCATTGTATTAATTTTTGCTGCAGAATCGACTGCTGAAATCAACCGTTTTTGCTCTACAAAACACAAAGAGTGAAAATTTTCCCAAAAAAAGAACGCCATTATTTTTATTTACGCATAAACCATCAACAAAATTACGATACCCGAAAAACAAATGAAGTGACCTGGTCACCAAACGAACTCTAATATTTACTCCATTAAGACGAGCATAAAAATCTTAGTTTTCACCTAGTTTGAATCCCGTTACTGCTAAGCTGCCGTTATCCATAAAATACCGTCAACTCAAGTGATACCTTTTTCAATCAGACTTTAAAAAAATGGATTTTTTTAAATTTATCAGAGGAATTCTAACGTTGCATCAAAAGGATTTTGTATATATAGGCTTTGTCTTCAATTGTATACCACCCTTGCTGGACGAGAGACGCTATGAAGAACGTGTTATCAATTATACCGTTTTTCATTTACATATGGCTCGGGATGTTCGTGATTATTGCAAGTTCCTGAAGTTTATATTGAACAAGGTGATAGTGTGCAGGGCTGTGGGAGTTTATTGAGATAAAGCGCGGTGTAAAGTGACAATTCCATTGCATTGTCGGAGACTTTGCAGTTTATTTCAGAATCTTTGGTGGCGGATAAGAAGATAAAATCACAAGAGAGCCAGCTGATGAATGATATAGTAGAATATTGTCAAATATTCCACTGTATCATTCATCATACCAAGTATCTGACAGTTGTCCCAATGAAATTGTCTCTCAAATATTATTAAGATATTACACACACGGTTGTACATTCGTAAAATTGTTCTCTTATTCGTGGAGGTGCAAGAGGTTTGTGCCGGCAAACAGCTTTGTGATTTAGTTGCAGATAATACCACAATCAAGCATAAACTAAATCCTTATGCTAACGATTAGGGTATTCAATTAATCGGGTTTTTGGTTTAATCGGTTAATCGAGCAAATAATTAACCGAAGTTTATATTTATTCGGTTAATAATCGGTTAATTTAAAATTATTCGATTAACCGAATAATTTCTATTTTCATTTTAAATTGAAAATACAACAACGAATTTTGTGTACAAAAACATAAAAAACAGCAAATAAGGTATTTGAGATAATTTTTTTAATCATATCGCCTATTTGCTGCAACAACGTCATAACTTAAAATCCGTGTTTTATGAACTGTTCTATAATCTTTCATATAGTTTCATCAGTTTTCAAAAAAGTCAATTATTTTTTGTGTGAGAGTGTTTTTTTGTTGTAAACATCAAAATTAAAATTCATGTTTTCTCGTATATTTGATAAGTAAAAATTTGGGTTTAATACAGATTAGAAAGATATTAACATCTACTATTTATATTTCTGAAATCGCATGATTTGTATAATTTAAACGATTTTTTTCTTTAGATTTAATAAAACTTTTCTTGGAAAAAAACTCTCTCGCTGATTGTATTCATTTTTGAATTGTTTTAGATTTTGATCAATTTAATAGTTTCGTTTAGTTATGATAAAAGACTCATTTCAAAAAAAGTTTCGTCCATACATGTAAATACAAACAAAGTTTCAAATACATGTAAATTAAATATGTCAGTTGTTATACATACTCATGTTTATTGGATGTTCAAAAATATCTAATTTTAATTTGAAATTTGTCTTTGAATTGAAATGGAAAAATAAATACAAAAAAATAGTTTAAAGTGCAAAAAAAAGGAATTTCGGTTAATCGGTTAATCGACACAAATTAATCGGTTTATTTGTTATTTGAAAATCGGCAATTTCAAATTATTAGAACAGTTAACCGTCCAAAATTAATCGGTTAACCGATTAACGGTTAATCGATTGAATACCCTACTAACAATACTCAGGAATTGAAAACCTTGGCCAGAATTATGTTGCTGCTCAATGCCTTGGATAAATGCACAATAATATTTTGAATAAAATATTTTTTGTTTTATTTATATTTGAAGAAAAAAATCAGATTAAGTTTAATGAATATGGTAGCTTTGTTTTAGACATAAACTTCAAAATCCCCTTTATTGTCAAATGCTTAATTAGTTTGACATAAAGAGACAATGAAACTATCCTGTATTTTTTATATCATGGTTCAAATAGTCTTATTAGTTTAAAACTTTTTTGTTTGAAACACAACAAACAATTGATTAAACTATCATAATATATTAGGACATTATGACAATATGACCAAATAGTAGACCGAGTGAATACCCCAATTATTACAATAATGAGTAACAAATCTAAGGATTTGTATTCAAGGTATACATGATTAAAGGATGTTTTTAAATTTATTATCCTTTTTTGGAAAAATGGTTTTTGGGATTTATATAAGACCATGTTTTTAAACATAGGATAACTAAGTATAAGGATATGCCTAAAAATACATTTTTGAAGTTTTTCGATTATAACTTAAAATATTAGGAGATTTGTTCATGATCCCACTCCGAATTTTGTATATGTTGTTAACCATATAACGGTTGAGAAGCAGTTAAAAAGTTCTAACATTTTAACCTCGATAAAAACCAAACCAAAATGAATTTAAAATGTTCAAGGACCTTCAAATAACCGTAGTAAATCTATGTTCCAAGAAAAAAATAAATCTGTACTTAAAATCTAATATTGCCCCACAAACATGTTTTAGACATATGTACCTACTAGTTTTGATCAATAATAATGGATTTTTTTTTTAAGTTTGATGTAGAAATATGATATACATAATTAATTCAAAAAAATTTTATTTCGAGTTATACAACTTAATTCTTTTAGAATACATTTTCTTTATAATTATTTTAATTGTTTTCTTTACATAATATATGTACTATACTTATGCTTAAGTATTATAAATAAATTACATAATTACTAATACAAATATTAAATAATATGCATGTATGTAAATTGGATATGTACAGTGGCGAGCAAAAGTGTAACGTGGTATATAATGTTCAGTTATGAAGCTCAATATTTCTAAATATGAAGGGAATTTAAAATAAAGTATGTCAATTTAGTAGTGGTTCTATCCTAATATAATCAATATATATTTATAACAGAGGAATGTTTATTCGTAATCGATAAACTCAAGAACTACTCCACCATTTGGAACAATTTAAACATACATACGTTCTATATTCAATATATTGCATATATATTCCGGATCCATTTTTTCGTCGAAACTAAATTATTATTCTGAACTAGGGCCCACTGTACCATGTTACACTTTTACTCGCCACTGTACATAAAGTACATTCTGTACGTTAAATTATATTCTACAATAAAAAAATGTCTTTTTGTGCATGATAAGATTGAAGTTTTTCAATAGGAAAAACAATAAGAAATTGTAATGAAAGAATAATTACAAAATATTTAAAATAAAATGTAAAGAATTCATTCGAGCTAGAATATTTTCAAGTAAACCAAAAAAGTAAATCTTATTTTCTATGATATACGAAATACATACATTGGACAGCGTTGAGTAAAACAAAATTAACAAATAAAAATGTGTGTAAAGAAAGGTTGTTTCAATAACGATATTTATGAACAGTTCTCTTTAATAATTCAAAGTACAACATAGTGTAGAGCGCATATATATTCTGAGACTTTTGTTTTACACAACACTGTCTATATGAAAAATGGTTTGTTTGTTGCGAGGCAAAAGGCACGCAATTTCTAATAATTTCCCTTCAGTATTTTTATTTTACAGTAAATATCTAGGTATTGTATACATTCTACATGTACATTATGTATTAAAGATACAACAAATACAAACATACTTGGAGATGTATGTTTGTACATTTAATGCTGTATATTAATTTGAATTAGTCTTTTATGTTTTCATTACTAATAATAATTTAATCTCTAAAGCAATAAAAAAAAACTTAATCAAACTTTTCTTGATTTGGCATACAAATAAAGAATTTTGAACACCACATATTAATGGCTTGTGACATATTTGTGAGCCATCCAACCGGTCGATGTATTGTCATGTAATAGACTGGAATGCCAGATAAAATAATAGCAGTGCCGATACCAACTTCAAGTGGTGACTGGAAGAACGATGAGATCACAAGGAAGAGGCAGATGATTAAGAAGACAATCGGTAATGCAAGATTTACACGTATAGGTCTTTCGGTTTTGGGTTGTTTATAACGTAGCCACAGTAAACCGGAAACGGATATTAAAGTGAATAGAGCTTCCACATAGCTTACGTAGTTGATGAGAGCATAAACGTCTTTTATGAACAGTAGAATTAAAGTTAGGACACACTAAATAAAATTAAGAAAAACAAAAATTAGTTCAATTTACTTTCAACATGTCATATGTACATTTAACTTACCAGAAATATTAGTGAAGGCACTGGTGTTAAACAATTTATATTTATCAATGAAATAGCCGCCGGCAAATGGCCATTACGAGCACCAACGAAGAAAAGACGTGATGATGCAAAAATTGCACCATTCAATGAACCAAAAGTAGAACAGGCCACAAAGAACGGCATCAACCAGGCCATAAAACCCAACATTTTGTCGCCAAATGTTACGGCCACAGCATTGGATGACAACATCTCTTCAGGAGTTAACACAGAAAAGTAAGCAATGTTTGCCACCACATAAATTACTGTTACAACCGGCATTGATATACAAATGGCTTTTGGTAAATTCTTATAGGGATCTTTTAGTTCTTCTGTTACGAAATTCAAATAATTCCAGCCCGAGTACGAAAACAGACCATTATAAAAGGCCAGTGCTATTAGTCCCGGTTGGGTTAGAGTGCCCTTCATAGGTTCGTTCCAGTTTTCTGTGTTGCCAGCAAATAAATACCAAGCTCCTGCTGCCACAATCACTAGTAAGGCAAAAATCTTGGTGCCAGTGAAAATGTCCGTAACCCGAGTTACCCACTTGACATTATAGCAATTTATAACAGTCAGAATACCTAAAAATTAAACAAATACAAATGTAAATATTTCGGTGCATTATTTAAGTACAATAAATTCAATGTTCACATACATGTTATAACAGCCGCCAGCAGCTGTATGGCTACGGCAGGAGCCTCACAAGATGGCCAAAATGGTTGTAGGAGATATTGAGCGAACGTTAATGCAGTAATAGCATTTCCAGTTGGTACTAAAACTAACAAGGCTACCCACAGATATAAAAATGCAGGCAGTGGACCAAATGCTGTTCCTATATATGCATAATCTCCGCCAGATTTGGGAATCATGGTACCTGAAATGATAATGGCTTAGTTAGTAAATACTTATATTTAATTGTACTTATACTATATTATTTATGTATTTAATAACACTGTCCAACAAATTGAGACTTTTTGATTGGAACAGAAGAGCGACCCTATAATTCTGAAAGGACATGTTGAGTAGATCATATTTGTAGAATAAACTTATAGTCCAGCTGGTCTGATTTTTTTTTACAGTGGGTCAAAGTTTTAATTTATTGATCAAAGGTAGCATTATACTAACTGAAAAAAATTTTGTAAGTTAATATCTGAGAGAATTCTTATTGTCATAGTTATATTGTGGAATTTTATGGGGATCATTTTCGTGGAAGATCTTAACCTCCTTAATCTCCTAACCTCCTTAATCTCCTATCTTTAGGGGTCAAATTGACCCATATTTCGAGAAAATCGAAAAAGTCATTTCAAAAAGTACATTTAAGGATTAAAATATTCTACGAAACTTTTTGCCGTAAAATTTCATTGGGGGTCACCAAAGGCACAAAAGTTGAAAATAGAGCCCTTTACGCTTAATTAGCAAAATTACACGTCGAGTCTCACATTTTTTAAAAATATCTCCAAAAATCCAAGTATGCTCCGAATGAGCTGAAATTTAAAATGTAAATAGTCCATAAGGAGATCTAGTTTTTTCCCAAAAAAGTCCCTATATTTTGTAGAAAAAAATTTTCTTCGGGACTATATAAAATTTGTATGTGACCCGAAAAGAGAACCTAATGCAAAAGCGTGTAAAGTAAAACTTGGCTCACTTAAGTGAACCTAGTCGCCTCCAGACTTATCCAAACATTTACAATTTAAAAAAAAAATGTTTGGTTTCAGTAAAAAATTATAAATAGGCAAAGCACCGATCCTCTAAAAGGCATCATGCTTATATAGCCCTATATACATATTACTCAAATACGTGCAAAATTATTTTGCTATCACGCGGTAAATAACATCGCAGTAGGGTATTTTCTAAAAAAACTCAGTTTTTGGAATACATTTTCCCCGTTTTAGGAATTTTGGTATTTTAAAATAAAAAGTGTCAAAAATTGTAACGCCATTGATTTAAGTACATACCGTTGAAATTTTATATTCATTCAAACTTTATATTTTTGTTCATGAAAAATCCCTATATTATAATTTTTTAGTTTCTAAGGTAAATGACTTCCGAAAAATTCATAAAATTATTTCACTTCACCAAACTATTAAGCTTCAAGTCCTAAGGTTTTCAACAATACCAACCACTTATACCAAAAGCTTATATTTATTCACCAGTAGCTCCACAAACCTTGATCCCTTTTGAAAAATTGTAAAATTTTTTTTATACATTCCATGCAAAATGTGTTTTTGAAAAAACCTAAAAAATATGGCCATGTTCCAACTTTGGATGCGTGTAACTTTTTATAGGGATGAAATAACTGTTAGCATGTTATTTTTATTGTTTTCGAAATTTTATAACAAATATAGATAATATTTTAAAAAAAATTTCGAACCTGCGTAGGCCCGCCATATCTAAAAAACCAAATAAAGATCTAGCAGAATTAAAAAAAAAATAAATAAACCTAAATATCTCTTGAACTAAAAGAGATAACTTACATATATTTTGTAGATCTCCTTATGGACTATTTACATTTTAAATTTCAGCTCATTCGGATCGTACTTGGATTTTTGGAGATATTTTTAAAAAATGTCAGACCCGACATAGCGTATAATTTTGCTAAATAAGCGTAATGGGCTCTATTTACAACTTTTGAGTCTTTGGGGACCGCCAATGAAATTTTACGGCAAAAAATGTCGTAGAATATTTTAATCCTTAAATGTCCTTTTTGAAAGGACTTTTTTCGATTTTCAGGAACATATTTAAAACTTGTTCTAAAATAACTAGTTCTAGAACAAGCGTTATCAGAACCATTTGAGATTCTTTAGTGATGTCACAATTCAGTTTTTAAGGAACTAATTCTAAAAACTAAAAAGAATTTTAATACAATTTAAACTACATATGTGCAATAACATAATTTTGTTGAAATTTTTGTAAATTTTTTCGCGATTTTTATTTTTTATAAAATTCTATTTTATGTTAATTTAAGTGATAAAGATAATAGCACCAGCGTAAAAAACAATTTTAACTGTATTACATTAAAGTATTCCCATTTACGTTAGTTTTAAGAATTAAAATCTAAATATATAGTCGTTAATATTAAACGCATTCTAAAAATTTTAATCGAGATATACACCATTTTTAGATGAGATGAAATGTTTTTAAGAGTATTTTTGCCTGACAAAAAAAGATGAAAGAATTAGTTGTAGAACTGTTCCTAAGAATGCACAGTGGGGCAGAATCAAAATTTTTTGGAAATAAATCTGGCATTTCTAAACGGCTCATCCGATCGAGATAAAATTTGACATGGGCGTAACCAAGGAGTATTCGAGTTTAAGTTATTAAAATGGGTGCTACAAATGATCAGCGCTTTCCAAAAATATCAAAATCTTTGAAATCGGATGGGAAACAAAAATATTGCACGTGTTTAAAAATTTTACATGTCGAAGGTAACCTAATTTGAGCCCCTGGATCATTTGTAGGGGCCATTTTAATAACCTTAACTCGAATACTCCTTGGCTACGCCCATGTCAAATTTTATCCCGATCGGATATATAGATAATAAAGAATTAAATTCGACCCATACACAAAAACTTGTATCAATTGCACTATGATTGCTTCCAATCCTGCATCTAGCTGAAACAATTTATACGAATTTGTGTCTTCAGAATGAAGCGAAATGTATTTTTTATAACAGCTAACAACATGCTCTCATACAATGAAAAGTCGTTTTTTCATAAGAAAAGAAAACAAATATTAAAAAGTTTAACAAATATTTACTCATATTTTTGTTTCAAAAGCACATGGAAGCCCATACTTTAAATCTTATAGAGACATTAGTCTACGTGAAATTAGCTTTAAATTGTAATTAAATGTATATTTTACTTTTGTGAAACTCTATAAAAAAGATAGTAGTTTTTGAATACAGTCCCTAACAGTACCTATTATGGGAATCCTAAAATCATGACAAAATGTCACACCCTACTATATATGCACCTACATATGGATGCAGTATGACTATTTATCACAACAGATAATATGTAGTAATTAAATACTGGATTTTACGTGCTTTTTACATGAAGATAATTATTAACATACATATTTTTATTATCAAATTCTAACCGGTAATTGTACAAAATTTACACTGATTTGAAAAATTGATATTACATTTGGAAATATCACGCGTAGAAAACGTGTTTTCTTCAAACTAAAATAATGTTTATATGTATGTTCAACACATCGCGTATGCGTTACCATTAAAGATACTATTACACGAAATGTTTTCCATATTATTAGCTTAGTGTGTAAACGAGCTAAGTCTATTATTTATGAAAATTTATATACAAAACGATAGCTTAAGTAAAAGTATACTTTTGAATAACTGTTATAGTTAGTGGAAGTTCAGCAGTACGAATGTACTATATTATATTCGCAATATTTTTGGCAATAATTTGAATATTGAATTATAATTTTTACTTTGGATTAATTTTAATAAAATGATTTCATAATGAAAGAAAATACACATATACTGAAACATTCCTCAAATCTAACCAATTTACATACAGGGTCAAATTTTTAAACTGTCTGTTTAAATTTTTTGCAAAATAAACTTTTGATTGTATGACTAGACATGCTCTTAAAAATACATAGTTTTGCTTTGGATGGGTCTTATTTTGTTCAATAGTTGCTAATACTAATAACTGCCAAATTTAAGTGCAATCGGATAAATATAAACCGTGACGGAAGTCTATTGAAAGTTGTAAAATTGGGTAAATAATGGTACTATTTTGAATATCTTAAAAAAAATCGCTATTTAAATACTACTTTATAAACATTTGAAATAAATCTTATCTTCTAGAGAAAATTCTAACAAGGTTTTAAACAATAATTTCCAATGAAAAATAGCAACGATATAAGAGTTTTCTCTGACCATATATTGAGAACTAGTTTACGCTTATTTGTCTCGCATTTTTGTGTAGAACCAAAAAATGTAAATCATTCTTTGGTAGAACATAGTTGTTTATACAATATATGACGAGGAAAAACGCTAATAACTTGGTTATTTTTGACTCGATATTTTTTTTACAAATGTGTTTTGTAACTCAAAACATTTTTTTTTTTGCAAAATCAAAAACTTTTTTTCAAATTGGACCTTTTTTTAATTTTTTTTGCTAAAAAAGCTTAGGTCTTTTCCTTGAATACCCTTTTGATTGCTTAGTGGGATGCGAGTGGGGTATCTATATGTGTATATATAAGCTTGTCATTCCGTTTATAATTTCCACAATATAATTTTCCGACCCTATAAAGTATATATATTCTGGATCCTTATAGATAGCGGAGTCGATTAAGCCATGTCCGTCTGTTGAAATCAACTATCCGAAGCCCCCAAATAACTTAAATACACGATTTATACATCAATATATCCGGAATTCTTCCAGCTCGGTTGCTATTTAAAATCGAGAAAATGGCTGAGATATAAGGAAAAACCAGAACAACCTAGATTTTTGACATATTTTTGACCTATATCTATATTACTAAGTAATTAATATAGACAATATGGATATCTAATTAAAGATATTTGAAAGACCTTTGCAACGATGAGGAAATAAGACCATAGAAAGTTGGACCTACAATGGGTCAAAATCGGAAAAAATATTTTTTAACCCGATTTTTTTTGCTAAATATTAAAAAAAATATTGAAAAAAAATATTTTAAATTAAAAAAAAATAAAAACAATTCGAAAAATTTTAGTAAAATTGTTTTTATGCTAATTCCCAATTTTTAATTTGATAAATTTACTGAAATTTATTGTTGAGGGATAAGCTAGTTCCTATGCGCATTTCACTGGTTGCTTAGGCCAGATCATCAGGAAACCTTTTCCCAAAAGGCTATAGAAAAACTAAAGATATTATACAAATAAAACTATAGAGTGTTTGAGAATTACAGACACTGAAGCTTTATTTGTAAAAATATCAAAGCTTAAACAAAACACCAACAATAAACCGTGATTTATCTTTTCTTACATTTCCTTACTACAATTGGTTGGTTTCTTGCCGACACACTACAACTTTGAAAAAAAAATAATTTTGTTTACCTAAAAATATTTAAAATTTTTATTTTGAAGTATAATTTGGTGAAGGGTATATAAGATTGGGCATAGCCGAATATAGCTCTCTTACAAAGAATCTTGTAAATTCGTGAGATGTACTAATTCGTACTACTGGAACCACAATACATCAAAATTTTGTAGTGGTTTAAAAAGCCTCAAATTTTTTTTGGATTTTGTTGCCCTGTGTAAATGACCCTTTTTTTGAACTTGAGACAGTAAAAAAATAGATTTTTCACATTCTTTATCCACATTTTTTTTATGAAAACAAATACTTTGACTAGAAGCGATCGATTATATAAAGTTTTTCCAGAAACTGGTTTCGTAATATTTGAAATCTAAAAACAATCTGATTTAAAATAAGTTTTTAATAAATTGTGTTTAACCTTCGGGTGACCACATCGATTTTATTGGTTTAATATTTTTTTTAATTTTGTTTCGATTTAAATGAAATTTGTACTCACTGAACAAATTCTAGAGTTCTATAGAATTTAATAGAACCATTTTAAACTTTTTATAAGGTTTTTTAAATTTTTTAAAATTTCGTTCGTCTCATTTATTTATAGAACTGTAGTGTCACCCGGGTGGGTATTGGTAAACCATGTACATAAAAAACCTTCGGTAAAGCGAAGGTTAATGAAAACAACTCATCATAACGTTTATATTAAAATCATGCCGTGTGAAGATGTTTTAAGACAACAATGACTCCAAACAAAGACAAATCTTTAAATAACTTAATCGGATCTTTAGGCATTAGCACACTTGTAAAAAATGTGTATTTCCAAAATAAATCATTTATATATGTATGTATGCACAAAACTAATTAATGCATACAATATGTATTTACGAATATACCGGAAAGAATTCGTTCGCTCTTTTATGGAGTGAGATATTACTTAAAACGCATGATATATCCATACATACATTAGATATAAGTAAATATAAATATTGAATAAATGTACATACGTATATGATTTATATTTACCCAGCAGTTTTTAAAGTATCAAATACTTCGCTGAATAATTGTTACACATTCACACTAATCAGTTATTCCTATTATATATAATCCCACTTGGATGCAGAATGTAGCATTTAATAATAAAAAATAGAGAGAATTAGAAAAAAGAATTCTGCAGGTTGGTGGTTAGACCATATATACAAGTTTGAGATTACATTTTTAATTTTTACAATTTTCATTTGTGACCCTACAAAGTATAAGTATGTATATTGATCATACATAAATTCTGGATCCTTAAAGGTAGCGCAGTCGATGTTGTTTAAAATATATTTTCCAAAGACCCCAGATAACCCAAATCAGCCCATAGATTGCTGATATATCATCAAAATCCCTGGACTATTTATATGTGTTACACAAAATTTGTACATTGTTCAATGATCTGCAGGGTGGCAATGATGTATGTGTATTGTGGTGTGTATTTTTTTGTCACTCTGGGAGGCAAATCATTGTTTATATGTTTGCTGTACTAGCTATACATTAATTTATGTTTCTTATGCTTTCCAAATTAAATCACAAGTCTTCTAGGAATATTCAACAGTACATGTGATCTTCAGGTCGTAATTTAAACAAATAAATATCAATGATAACCAATTTATTTTGGCGCGAATATGGACATGGAGGACATTTGGTTCTAATAGAAATGAAATTAAGCATGAACTACTTTTTACCCTTTGCGGATTTAATGTAAATTGACTATCAAGATCGTGCTGATAACCTGAACCATCACGAAAATTCAGTCTTATCAATGCGGCAGATTTATTGAAAGTTTGACCTCTCGCACCGCCCTACGATGTCATCCCGATGTCCGCCTTTAGTGGAAATCTCATTAATTATTATCTTAACTAATTTACTTTATTCAAATTTGTTATCTACTGTTATTTTAATTAAATAATTTATAATTTTCTGTAAGCTAAGATGTACATATGTATGTATGTATTAGGGCAGACGCGGATCCAGGTCAACCATTTGGGGGGATAATAAATTAAAATTTATTTTACATATTCATTTTTTCCTTTTTATACCCTACACCACCATAGTGCGGTGATCTTTCCATAATTAGTCATGCTCCCATATAAGGCCCAGTTCCGAAAATCGCTCAAAAATATAAATTATTGAAATTTTAAATTTGTTTGCTCTTTTACTTAGTGTAAGGTATTATATGGTCGGGCTTGACCGAACATACTTTCTTACTTGTTTATATTAAAACTTTTCCGTTTGGAAGGGAATTTTTCTTTTTTCATCCCCTGGATTCACGCCCTTATTTTTGCAATTTTTTTTATTTTATTTTTTGATGATGATCCATCATCTAAAAATGTTAAAAAAATCCATTTAAAAACCGTTTTTGTATTTAATTTACCCATATCTGTTTAAACATAGAATATAAAAATTGTCTGACATCTCAAAACTCGACGGAGAACAATTTTGAGTATCGAAAATCCAGAATGTGCAAAATTAGGGCCATTCTTCTTACATTCAATCACACAAATAATGTGGCGGTTTTTGGAATGGCCTTGTATAATATAATTTAATATTGATATCACAAAAATTGTATCTGCAGTGAATATTTTTATCAGTGTTGCCAGGAGCTACGTAAAAAAGCAATTCAGAAGAAAGATGCAATTTTCCTACAAAACATAAAGCTAAGACTTCCCATATTTATATTTTAAATAAATAAAATGTTTGTGCATTAAAAATACTGTTAATATATCGATATGCGATTAAATAATGAGGACTTCATAGTGATGTACATATCGGATATATGTACATATATCGATTATATATATTTTATTTGTATCCATTCTGATTCCGAAACCTATTTATTAATATTTTCTATGCTTTATGAAATTTATGTTTGATGCAAACATAAAGCATTCTTTATTTTCTCAATTATGAGCAGATTTTCACAAAAATTTTGTGGTGTATTTTTTTACTCAAATAAGACTTATTTACATTGAACAACGACATACATATTTAAGATATTTATCAGAGCTAAACCCTTATTCTGGTAGAAAGCTGATTTACCAAATTTTATCGAAATATCTTGGTCTATAGTATAAAAATACCTCGCTGTTTGTAGAAATCAAAAATGAAAAAAAAAAAATGTAATATGTACCACAAAACATGACTTTTTTCTTTTAAAGGTATACACATTTGATGCTTTGTTCAGAATGTATGATGAAATCAATAGTATAAATCTGAAATACAAAAATAATCACATGTATTTTGAGAAAACTTTAAAAGTATGTACATATAAAAAGGCTAAACTGGTAACACTGATTTTATCTATCTAAATTATTTATCATACCTAAATAACTATACATACAGACATGTTACTTAACTATAATGGTGACCCGTATTTTCTTATTTTCAACATAAATACTTAAAGTATTTTTGCGTACTTATTTGAAAAATAGATAATCGATATTATAGGTATGAAAATTCATTTAACGTGTACCAATAAAAAATATGTCAAATTATACTTGTACGCAGCAATTATGTCATGATAACTAGTTATGTGTAATGTAAATAAATTGGTCATCGGAACAAATACCTGTAAATACGTACGTACATATTTATTTATCGTTATAGATATTTACAAAATACATAATTATTATGTATGTACATTGTAAAAGTAAACAAACATGATTTTTATTGAGGTGTAGTTTTAACGTAGATTTAACAATAAATATTTATACAAGAATATCTTTGTATTTATACAAGTGATTTTTAAGAGTCGTCTTTCAAAATCATTGAACAACAAAATTAGAACATTTTAATCAATCGCTGCAAAATTTTATGTCATAATTTTAAAGGTCATGTTAAATCACCACTATAAGTTTGTGGGACAAAATTTTTCGTTATAAATATATGTTGTAGAATAAATTTACATGTTTGTCAAAGCAGGCATGGGAGTTGTCGGAATGAGGAATACAGAGCTGTATTGTATTAACTACTATATTAAGAATAATAACTAGTTCCTGGATTAAGACCTTGGTGAACATGGACATGTCGAATGGCAGTAACTTCAACTTCTATTCTATTAAATTTTTCCACAAAATCTTTAAATTCTATAACTTTCTTTTCTCTTATTTGTATAACTTCCTCTCTTTTTAAAATTGAAGCGAACTGTACAAATAGCGTTAACAAACCTTTCAAAACTGTTTTTAACATAACACATACATTTAAATACATAATTCAAAATAAAGGGTCTTCCAAAAGGGACTTCCGAACTTTGACGATTGATAGCGGCCACATTGTTGAAACTACGTCTGTCGAATTGATGTATATCCACCATGGACGGATATAGCGTTCAACAACACGTGTAAATGAAAAAATTGTTTTATCAAAATTGGTGTTATATTCGCACAATTTTCCGCGAGCTTCGCGGACGGTGGCCTGCTATAGGTCGATTATTACGGATGACAGGACGTCCCTGCGTGCCACACAGCTAATGACATTTGAGTGCATGGTCATCTCACTGATGTGAACTGACCACCGATATTGTGCGATTTCACCGTTAGATTTTATCTTGCGCGAATAAGCCACATACCACAACCACCGGTTTTCGCAGGAATTTCCGGACGTGAAATTCCGGGAATTCCGCAATTTTTCCAGTCCAGGGATTTCGGGACTGGAAAAATTTGGAGCTTTATGCCTAAAGCTCCAAAACAAATGCAGAAGAATCATACAACAAAAAAGATTTAACCAAAATAGACCAATAACAAGTTCATCATTCAAATTATTCCAAAAAATTGTGAATGTTCAGGGCTGTCGAAGAATTCTATTCCGATCGAAAATGGAATTACACTCGGCATTTGCAGTTATGCTGATTATATGTATGTTATTATGTTCAAGTCTAAAAAATTCCATAATCAACAAGCTATTTTTTTAACACACTCAAATTAAAGTTTTCCTAAAAACTGATAATTTTCTTACAAACAAAAAGCTACTAACTTAGCATTCTTAATTTATTTTTTCAGAAAACGTTGAAATGCCCTTGGTGTTTCCTAATAATTATTATTGTCTAATCCACTGAAGTTAATTAAATTATAGTAGATTATATGTATTTAAACGGTAAAAGTATTTGCTGTTAGATTTTTAAATATTCAAATAGCAACAGCAAACTATTTTTTATAAGTTTTTAATGAAGAGTTTAGGCAAAAGACCACATTATGTTAAATAGTCTAAAAACAAAAATAGAGATAATAAGAAATATTAAAATTTTACACAGATAATACAAAATATTCAATGGTTTTAGTGATTCATTGTTATTGAAATAGTGTAAAGCGAATTGTTATGTAAGTAAACAATGTGGAATATGTAAATTAATATTATATTCTATATTCATACCTACATACATACAGATATATGTATATTAGAGTGCCTCACAGAAAAGAGTTGCAAACATTGACTTTTTTTAAAAAATACTCTAAAAATTCGGGTTTCTTTATTTAAAATTCTCGATATGATAAAATGTATCATAGATGATTACAGATTAATGTCGGTAATCATCTCATTTATTTTTTTATAAAATATTTATCAATTTTTTTATTTTACCAAGATTGGTATAGCAAAGCGCTCCGGAATAGGATAGTATGTAAATAAAATTGAACCTTAACACTGAGTAAACTTAAAAACCAAGGGTTGCTATTTGTTCGAATATTCATTTACTTGTAATTTTGTACAAATAAGAGTTTTACTGCGGAAAGGAAAATAAATAAATGCAAATTGTCATAGCATTTCATCTTTATATTCTAAATACGGTGATACACGTTACTAAATAAGTGTTTACTAACTAAAATATTATTGAATGAAAAATACGAAATCTATTAAATTATTTAGATTTTTTATCCTTTTCTCCACAATTGTTTTATTACATTGTGTACACCTACTCTTCACTGTAAACTACCCGATTTGTATCAAAATTCAACATTCTAGGTCTCTTAATTCATTCTAACTAGCAGCATACTTTCGTCAACGTATAGGTAAAATCGTTTAAAGAGTCTAACAAATGTTCTATCATCACTGCCTTTTAAATTGTACATGGATTCATCCAAAAAGATAATATTCCATTTCTGGCTTGACACTGCTGCTTACTGTATGAAAACTAGTTTAATATTTTAGACAATCTCCTAAACTCTCTTGCTATTAAATTACCTTGTCTTGGAGTAGTAGTCTTACGAATTTTTTTTTTTAAAACATCTGATTAATTGAATATGTATCACATATAGTTTTTTGCTTTAATCCAGTTCTAAAATCATTTATTATTTAGCTTTTTAAATTTTTGCGAATCATGACTCCAGCAATTTTCACTATTATTTAACAAAACTTACTGTCCAAAAATAAAAAATAATAGAGTTAAAATAAATATTGAAGTAGCAATAAAATATGGTTTTACATCGTTTTTTTTGTTTTAGTCTTCTTTCTTGTAGAAGCTTAAAAGTTTCCATTGCTCTTTGTCTGTATTTTTATTAAACTTTTTAATAGAAAATCTAGTAAATTTGAATTTATCACAAGAAATATACTTTTATAATTTGTCATGTTTATTAAAACTAAAATTGCGGAAGATAGTTTTCAAAAAAGTTCGTATTGTCACTCACTGTATTTCAAGCGTTATTTAGAAAAGCCATCTCAGCATATTTAAAAAAAATTATTTTGTAAATAAAAAAATTAAAACAAAATCAAGGCCAAAAACGCATTCTTTTTTAAGCTGTAATATAGTTTTCTCAAGTTACATATAGTGATACGTAATACTATTATATATTGCTAAGAATTTGTTTAATTACCATCCATCCCCTACAAATTTTAATTTATTATAAAAACTCTTTACACAAAAATTTACAAACGCCAAAGGGTGAAAATTGTAAATAAATATGTTTTGTGAATGTATCTAAAAACAAACTACTATCTTGGTCATTCGTGTTAATTATATTAGGAATAAAACTCTAAAGAAAAGGCTATCAAAATTAATCCATAATTTATTTAACCTTTTACTTTTTACAACTATTAACAAGAAAAACTTAACCAAAAGTTAATCTTCTAATATATAAAAATCTCGTGCCACAATGTTAGTGTTAGAACTCCTCCGAAACGGCTCAACAGATTTTTATGAAATTTTGTATGTATGTTTGGTAGGTATGAGAATAGGTCATAAAGTATATTTCATACTGCTAGGTCATTAGGGGGTCCCTATCCAGACAAATTGTTTCCATTTTTTTGCATTTGTTTTATACATATAACCCCAAATTTACACATTTTTTAATCGCGATTTAAGTATTTTTATATTAGCAAAATATCCAAATAATTCAAACAGAACGAAACGGCTCTACCGATTTTTATGAAATTATGTATGTATAATTGGTAAGTATGAGAATAGGTCGTGGAGTATATTTCATACCGCTGGAACCCAAATATTCACTAGAAATAAATTGTATGGCAGAACAACGTTTGCCGAGACAGCTAGTTAATTATAAAATCCTTAGTAAAAAATTAAACAAACAAAAATTTTCTGGTAAAAATAATTACCAGGGTAACCAAAAATAAACTCTAAAAAGTTTTTTATGCTATGTTTTAAAAGAGGACGTTGGATCTTTTGTCCAAATCGGCCAAATGCCACGACATATTGAAATAAATAATTGTGCTGTAACAAATAAACGCACATGAGTGCGTTTAATTTTTGAAGTACAGAGAAGAATATTTATAACTCTAGAGTTGAGTTAACAGAGTTCTGTTTAAAAGTTTAAATAGCTCTGTTAAACATTGTAAATTAATGGAAGTGTATTCAAAAATGAATAATAACCACACGGTTGGACAAAATGGACCAAGAAATTTAGATTCATCCTCCCAAGAAATTTAAATTTCCGAAAAATTAAAATTTTTCTATCAAAACTCGCACTGTTACTTCCCGGACTTCTTCTCCCGTTTTCCAGAAATTTAGATTCAATATCCATCAATTATAAGTCTATTTTAAAAATTCCAAAAAAATATAAAAATATGTTTGACATTTATGATTTGCCTTAGTTTTTGGAAAAAGCAGGAGATTAGTTTCCGTTTCCATCATTAGTGGTCCATTTGGTCCAACCGTGTGCTTATTATTCCATTTTGAATACGTACTATGTAAACTTTTAAACAGAACTCTGTTAACTCAACTGGTTTGTGTCTAGGGTTATGGGTAAAATATGCAAAAATAAGCTATACAAAGCAAAATATGCAAAAATATGATGTAATATGCAAACATATGCACTAGTTAAAAATCGATGCTAAAATTCTGAAAATTGTTTGAAACGGAGAAACAACGAAAAAAAAAACCACGATATTGCATAGTGTTGGTTGCCCTGATAATTACAATTAAGTGATAGTGGTGTTGTTCATGGGGGGGTGAGGTGAGTACTAAAAATTTAACATATAAAGAACTTTCTAACAAAAAACATATATGTAGTAATTATTATCTCTTAGAATGCATAAGTAAATTGAACTTACCTAATTCGGCATAACATAATGCTCCCACCATACTCAGTATGCCGCAGAGCACCCATACTATGAGCGACTGGCCAATTGAGCCGGAGTATATTAAAACACCTTTGGGACTGACAAAAATACCAGCACCAACAATGACACCAACTATAATGGCCACTCCATCCAAGAGGCCAATGCGTTTCTTAAGTTTAACACCAGAACCCTGACTGGAACTATCACAATTTTGCACATCTTTGCTGTTGTCTGCCGTAGTAGTACTGGGCATTTCAAACACTTGCCGTGGTACTAAATTATCACCGGCCTGAATACGAGCCATAATTTAAAATCCAATTAGAAATAGTTTGTATGGGGAAACGTGTGTATGGATGTGCGAGAATGTGTTTGGTGAGTGAGTGCGTGTGAGTGAATGTGTTTTAACAAACAAAAAAGGAAGTTGGTTGGTTGTATGATTTGGCGGGTTGATTTTCTTCTTCTTCTTCGTCTATGTTTCTTACGATTTGTGGTTTGTCTGCTTAAAAAGTCGCAAGTATGTTGAGGGATTGCATCAGCTTTTCTCTTTTCATTCATACAATTTAATCGGAGTGAGAGTGATAAATTATGAGTGAAACTATTTCCGACTCGTTTCAGACGTCTACGTTAAAACTTAATTGGACGTTTTCTAATTTAAAGGCCGCCTGTCTTTTCAGCGAGTTTTCCATGTAAAACCGAAATTAAATTGTAAAACGTGTATTGTATGTAAACACTAGCAAAATGAGTTCACTGTATTTTATAAAAACCACATGTCTTTTTTTCTTTCTTTTGGTTTGAGTTGTTTCTTTAGTTTTTAGTGTTGTTGTGTCTGAAGTTTTGTTTTATCTAGTTTTTTTTTGTTTGCCATGAATATAATTATTTATTCAAGTTTTTGCTGTTTGTTGTTTTGGCAGGCCAAAGGTAACACGTGTAAAATTTAAATAATGTAGAGTAAAATATATTTTCAAAACTTAAACAGTTAATATTAAAACAAATTGCAATTTAACAGAAATATTTGCAGAATCAAATCCAGAGAAAACGAATGCGATAAAATAAAAACAAGTCAACTAAATTTTTACTCCATTGATTTAACAAAAAAAATACAATTTTCTCCTTCCCTGTCACTAAACAAAACTGCACTCGAACTCAATTTAACAAGTTACTAACAACCGTTCATGTTGCTTGCTAATATCAAACTAATTCAACCTTAACAAACACAACTTCTTTCGAACAACAAAAAACTCAATTACCGACGAACATACCTACAACAGCTGCAAACGTACACAACAACAGCATTTACTTGTAAAGGCAAAATAATACGAGTGCTTACATACAAGCTGACAGAGCTGACTGTCTGTCAGCCACAATAAAATTGTATCCACCACATTGAAGAATTAATGCTTCTAAAAATAATGAGACAACAACACAAAGAGTACAAGTATTTAATTTTTATTCTCAAAAATCAACAAAACGCCTTTTATATTCAACACTAGTTACAATACCAGCGACAACTACGAGCCAAAGTCATCTGTCCACTTCTTGTGATATTTTTAGTGGTTGAAACTACAATGCACCAAATATTCAATTAATTGGTCAAAATGCAAAAAAAAACAATTCTTAAAAAATTTGTATTTTTCTGGTATTTTATAAAAATATCAATATTTTTTTAGGTTGTCTCATATTTTTGTCCATAACTTTGGTTCTACTTTATCGATTTTGACTTTTGAAGTAATGTAACACATTGGAATGCAACCACTCGGTTACAACCGTAGGTGTGTGTTTGAGGCCATTTGCAGGATTCTCCAAACATAACATAGTTTATAATGTATCTACATATTCCGTTTATAGCTTCTTTTATGATATGAATTGAACCCATACCTAGCCCTGAAAAACAGCCCCACACCATAATGTTACCACCGCCAAATTTGACTGTCTTACTTGTCATTGGGGTCCAGTATATTTCCCTTCATTCGTCTTACAAATGTTCTTCCATCACTTTAATAGGATTCTTCCGACGAGAGAACAGTAATCCATTATCTGGCTCCACCAATGTAAATGTTCTTTGGCAAATTGTATACAATTAGTACATTTTTTTCAGATATAAGAGTTTTTCGCTTGGCGATAGCAACCAAGACCAGTATTATTTGACAGTTCAGAACTAATTTCCAATTATTAATAACCTCCCGAGGATTAATTTTTGGAAATGTCTTAAACTCTCTTGCTGTTAAATTATCTTGTCTTTGTTGAGTTTTGAGTATTTTTAAATATTATATTTTCTTGCGCAAGTTTGAAAGTCTCCATTGTTTCCCCAATGCTAAGATGTATAATCACATTTTATAAATGTATTTTTGTTAAATTTTAACAAAAACTTTGAAATTTATTATATTTTATTAGAAAACCTAGTAAATTTGATAAAGGTCATGTTTTTAAAAATTTAAATTAAGGAATATGGTTTTAAAAAAGCTTCCATTATATTGCTATTATTTAACTAAAAATATATTTATATTGAAACTAGTGTTTATAAAAAACCGACTTTTTAAAAAACCGGTTTGTCGGTTAACCGAAAAATGGCCTTTTTTAAAAAACCGGTTTTTCGGTTAACCGACATCGAAAAAACCGGTTAAACCGGTTAACCGTCATATATGTGTAGAAAACATAAAATGTACAATAAAGTATATACAGCTTTAATTTTTTTAATTTTTAGTAGTCAGAAATGGTTAATATTAAATAACTATAAATATACAAAAGTGCTAAGTCCTTTTATTTTGTAAAAATTTCAAAATTATTATCTCAGTCAAATGGAAATGAGTATAAATATGTTACTAAATATAAAATACTTGTTTTAATTATTGGTTTATTCATTAAATTTCAACCAAAAAATGTAAATCACTTTTTTAATTTAATATTTGATAACTTTGAAATTTATTTTCACCTCTACTTTCTGATATGAAAGACAAAAGATGTAAACGCACTTCCTCTTAGCTGTGATTATTTGTTATTATAAAAAACTCCATTATCAGATTTCATAAATATTTCAAATAATGAATTTTAGAACGTTTTTTGTCTCCCCTGTAATATTTCTGAGAAGCTAACTAAATGATTAATAAATTAAAATTTTAAGAACAAAATACACTAATGAAGTCAAATTTATTGAAGGAAGGTATGTATATCGAATTCAATTTAACGTTTGGTATGATCATCACTAAGTTTTTAATGAATCATTAGTAAGATTTAGCCTAAACTTATAGAATTATGCGGACTTTAATTTTAATTTTTAATAGTTTCATTATGTGCAAAAAAGTTTTTAAGTAAACTCATCGTCATCTATTATTTAGAATCATTGTAATTCTTAAAAACATTAATCTAAAGAGGTTTGTATTGTAAATCAGCAGTTTAGGTTTCAAATCAGACCAATATACACATTATACAATGAATATTAAAAATGCACAAAAACGTGAGATTTATCAATTTTAGTCCTAAATTATAAAAACCGGTTAACCGAGTGATAAAAACCGGATAAACCGGTTAACCGAAAATCAACATTTTAAATTAACCGGTTCGCAAAAAACCGAGATTTGGAAGAAAAACCGGTTTTTCGGTTAACCGGTTAACCGGTTTATAAACACTAATTGAAACCCATTATCACTTTAACATTCGAAATTGTTTAATGAAACGCATTGAAGTTCGTCGCATTAATTACAATTGCATTATTAAAAATGGCTCTCATTTACATGGCCCCTGTTAACTAACATACTACTTTAATATTGTTTAATTTTGTGCTCTCATTAAATGTAAATACCTACAAATACAAAACTTCATTGCTAACACCTGAGATGGAACAGTCAATACGAAGTACTTTTTTATTTTATGTTTACAATATATGTAATTCTATGTGAAGTCAATAGTCGCAATTCGCAAGACCCCGGTATTAATGCTGTACAAAGTGATCGAAAATTTAACCTTCCGAATGGACAACTATCCTTAAAAAAAACTGTGATTCGAAAATTTTCTAACCTATTTTTTAGTTTTTTTTTATAATTTTAATCAAAATCGGATTTTCCAATTGCAAAGCGTTGCCGCCGCGGTATTTCGGTATGCTGCATACAAATTGTGGGCATGAAAATGTTTGACAACTAGAAAACTCTTGCCGCTTTTATTTAGGTATGCTTGTTAGTGAAAGGCAGGTAAGTCCTAAATACTGTACTCATATAGTCCGACTTAAATCTTTTTTTTCTGAACCTAATCTATTATTCAGCTTAATCTCCAACAAACCGAAACTTTAAAATTTTAATCGATGGATAGATTTTAGGATATTCATTATCTTTAAAAAATCAAATAATTTGTGGTGTTTACTAATTTTTGAGGCTGTGTATATGCCATTAGTAATCTTAAGGTTTTCGTTTTTCAAGTTGGATTGGAAAATTAATAAAATTTTCAATGTAACCAACTTGGAATAACATTATGAATAAACTATTGGTCATGTTTCTTTAAAGTTTGAAATTTCCAAAACGGGACACCACTAAAAGATCAGAGAAAAATTTAAACAAATTCGTTTATAATTATTATCCTATTTTATTTATTAAAACAAAACATTAATTTAAATAGTGTAAAATCTAGACTCATAGGAATAGTTAATATTAATAGGAACATAAAATCTATATATGGGGGATTTCATGTCAAGTGAACAAACTTTTGAAATCTATGTTTTCCGATCGGCATGCAATTTGCACAAAGCTAGTCCTATTGGATAGTAATTCCGACACAATTTTTCAACCAAATCGGTCAATAACTGTCTGAGTTAGAGATGGTAAAAATTTGACATTTTGGCCAAACTGGTGTTTTTTCTCATCCATGTAACTTATTAATATTGTTCTTAGCAAAATGTGTCCCAAATGGTTAGTTAGCTATTTCTTCAATCTGTCGAAAAAAAAAATAATTAAAATAAAAATTTGTTTACATTTTTGTTTCCAAAATCAAAACGTTGTTGACTTTTTTAAAAATCGGCCTTTTTTTCTCTAAAGAAAGCATAGGTCTTTTCCTTGAAGTTCTTTTTGGTCGCTTAGTGGGATGCGAGTAGGTATATATCAAAATACGTGTTTTGTAACTCAAGATATACAATTTTTGACTTTTTTTGCAAAACCAAAGCTTTGTTAATTTTTTTTCAAAATGGGTCAGATATGTATTTTTTTCAAAACGGGACAAATGGCGTCCCGTTCAGGGAATCGCCGTTACACGGGACATTCTACTCTAAAACTGGTCTGTCCCGACGAAAACTGGACGGTTAGTAAGTCTACTTTGAAGTACGTTTCTCCAAATTTTTGTTTAGATAAAACATTTTTTTTTTTAAATTAAACTTGGAAATAACTTGTTTAGAGTATTCGATTAATCGACAATCATTGATCGAATAATTTATTTTATTCTACATTGAAAAATGTTATTCATTCGAATAAACAATGTATTTTTTCCTCGATTATTCGAATGACAACCCTAGTCAGCGCCCAGGTATACTACGGACATTGATATTGTTACGTTTAAACCTTTTTAAAACGTTGGTTTATTTCCTTTACATAAACCGGATACTTTTGATTGCAAGTGAAAGCAGTTTAGTATCAACTCTTTATTTATTCAAATGTACACCAACAGAATTAGTAACTCAGTGTTTTTATACACGTTTATCAATTCGGAGAAATGCATACACACTTTATAATGTACAAGACAGTTGATGTTCCCAACAAAAATTTGGTGAATTTTTGTAATAACAACTAGTTATTTCAAGCATTATTTTGTAATGAGTGGTGGTTACCCTTCACATTATTTTACTTACTAGAATAAGTACTTATTTTTATACAGGTTGGTAATGAACTTTTGCATTTAGCACAGCTATCTAGTGTGTTTGACTGGAAAACGGGAGGTTAGTGGTTCGCCACCTGTCAAAGCCAATAATTTTTTTGTTCATATCATATTCATTTATATGTTGATGTTAAAACTATTGTTAACTTACAATAAAATAACTCGTACATGGAGCAGTGAGTTAGCAGCTTGACTATCAAACACAAGCAAATAATGTGACTGTTCGATTCCCACACAATGCAATATTTTTCGTGTTTATTTTAGCTACATATTCTTGTTGTGAATTTACTACTTATTTCTTAATTGAATGTAAGTACATTTGTAAGCTTGACCCATGATTTTTTTAAAAATCTCGAACAAAGGTAAGTAGTGTTTCAGTCTAATAATAAGTAGTTATGCCTTGGCTCTAATATTACTTGCTGGCTTACTAAGTAAGTAATGTTTTTGCTGGGTTAACTCTAATATACATATGTATAAGTAATTGCATAAAGATATAAAGTAATTGCATAAAGATAGAGCCTTAAGAATTCAAAAATTTTTCATATTGAATAAAAATTGAATATAAACCGGTTAACGGTTTATTTTTTAAACAAAAATCAAAACCGGTTTTTAAAAAAAAAACACTCTTTCGGTTAAACACTCTAAAACTCCACGACTGCAACCTTTGCCACTATTTATACACACGCCATCTTTCATGAACCTTCTACAATGATCTTAACTAAGGTGACCATACGTCCTCTTTTTTTAGAGGATAATCATCTATTTTAACTGGTTGTCATCTATAAAATTTGTGTCCTCTATCTGTCATCTTTTTCCATAATCTATCATCTTTTGTCATCTTAATTTTTAAAATCAAAACAAATTTTATTTGACGCCGGTCACTGGTTTTTTCTGTCAAATCGTATAGAAAATGTCATGCTTGTTCTCTTCATGCTCTTACTGAACTTTGAAAATAAATGGTAACACTTAAATTCTTATTTTAATACTAGACTTTATGCTATATTTTTTCTATCTATCAATTAGAAATTCCAAATATTGACAAATTTTGCCTTCACGATTTAAGGGTTAACGTTTTCCGATTTTAGTAAAACTTGGAGAGTATGTAAAATATGTAAAAAATGTAGAATTCAACTTTTTCTTTATGTCATCTATTTTCATTTTCAAACTCTGGTCGCCTTATCTTAACGGACAACTACTATGTTAAACATTAAGTGTTGCCATACTTTCAAACAATGCTAACAACCGCATGCTATCAACATTGTTGATAAGTAAAAGCTTCTACTGATGGAAATGTATATAAACACTGTGAATGTTGCTGGCAGTTGCTACAGACCGTTAAATTCAAATCGATAGTTCAAATTCGTAACAATATCAATATATCAGATATATTGCATTGAAAATGAGCAAAAAAAATGTCCATAGACAATATGTATATCAAAGGCTTTTTTCACCAAACAATTTGTACATATTCACCAACAAAATTGTTGTTAACACGATGTGATTATTTGTTTATTAGTGTTATTTTTTTGTAGTTCATTTATTTTAAGAAACATTTTTGATTAATTCTTCGAAACGCGAAGAAGTAACTAGATCAAATATCTTTTAATAAAATGAAATACATTAACCTTGTAGACAATATTAATTAATGTATCATTTCATTAATATAACGTATAAGCAAACATGCAAATTAAATCAAATTACACAAGTCAGTTAAATTAAATAAAACTTAGTGTTCATGTCATTCACCTATTCGACGTCCTATACTCAGATATGGGTATTATTGTGCCATGTACACAATCTAATACATAATAAGTATTTAAAGTCATGTAGATCATGTTTGTATTATTATGAATAGCAATTGAAATTTAGTAATAAGTGTAATGCTTTTGTATTGCAATTAAATTCATTGTGCAGTTTAAGAGAAACCGTTCAATTTTGTTAGTATTTATCATAAATAAAACATACATAAATAACACTATGCTACATTAAAATTAAGCTGGGTTCTCATATGGCAATTCTGTTTTGTTGGAATTCATATAGTTCGGAAATACTTAAAGTTTTTCTCGATTTTGAACTTTTTATTAGCAAATGTAATGAAAAAATGATATTCTTAAAGTTACAACTTCAAAAAATCATAAATTTGTTATTTTGAACTGAATTTGTTATTTAAAATATATATGTTTTAGCTTTCAAACAGAATTTTTGGAATTGGTTAGGAAAAATAACATTTTTTTTCAACAATTTCGAAGATTTTTTAAAGCTGTTAAAATAATCTAGATTGAGGATTCTTAAAAAAAATTAGTTTTATATGGGGCCAATTCCGTATAAAAGCAATTTAAATAAAAGCTTACTTTAAAATGGTTTTTAGTATTAATTTATTATAAACATAGCATATCAGTATTTTGTTTTAGTTGAAAACTTTTAAAACTGAAAAAAAAACCTCGGGAATTTTTTCGCCGATTTTCAAAAATATTTTTCTGTTATCTTTCAAACAAAGGAAAGAATTTTATCAGTTTCAGAAGAACATACTTATGGTGGTTTGAAGTTGTTCTTCTACTAAATAAATACTAAACGAAGTGTATATTTTTACGTTCACTTTTGTATCACTGTGTAATTATTTATGTCTCAAAATAAACTTAAAAAACCAAGAATAATTTGCATTGACTACAAGTCGTAAGAGTCAAATTTACTTGTACCACTATGCATTTATGTACAGTTTTCAAAATATTTAAATATATAAAGCAATTTCATTATCAGTAGCAATTGTCCTAGGGAAGGTTAAATTCACACCTTTCAGGCACTCGGTGACAGTTAACGGAACTAACCATTATTCTAATGATTAATTTTGGTTAAATTCATTGAGAAATTGTAAACTTTTTGTCACAATTGGACAAGTGAAGTGATATATCGTCCCCTCAATAAAACAATAATGTACATGTACATTATTATTGCATAATAAGAATCTACATAACTGATTCTAAATGTGACCAAATTTGGTGAAATTCTACTTCCACAAAGTGGGTCAAAAGATCAATTGAAATATTACTTTTGTTCCAGATGTTTACTAACACAAAAATTTTAAACTCAATTATTTCGGAATGGCAAAAAAATTATATACTATTGTTTTATTAAGGGGACGATATACTATTTTCACATGAAACGGGACTAGATCGTTTAAAACAATTGACAAAAATTTTGCGCTGGTTACATACATATTGCGCATTTACTTCAAGACAGTCATAAATCAAAATATGAAAACAGCTGATGATTCAGAATTATGTATTATCTTGTGGGAAAAGTCATATTAATATCTTGTATACCCACCGCTTGAAAATAGAATATTTTTTTCTATTTTTGACAAACACACTTAAACCTTTAAAAACGTTTTCTGTTTGAAACATTCTTAAGTCCCCAAATATCTCACGGGCTACGGTCCCAGATCAATATATCTGAAATACGTTCGAGAATTACGTTATTGAAAATCAGTAAATTTGGTTTAGAAATGGCTATGATATGACGAATTTATTTAAGTATTATTGAATATATAGATGTGGTGGACTTATATATTGAATTTTTTAGGTTTTCGTTGCCTTCGAGATTTAAAATTGTTCTCTCTTATCTCTTATGAAAACCAAGTACAAAAAATGTGAGCAAAATCGGATAACGACAAGATGTTGCACATTGTGTTTGAAGTTTCGAGATTTGTGCCAAAGTAACAATACTTTCAACAAAAAAAAAATATATAAAAAAACATGTAAGAGAGCTATATTTGGCTGTGCCGAATCTTATATACCCTTCACCAAATTATACTTAAAAATATTTGTTTTAAATATTTTTAGGTAAACAAAATTTAATTTTTTTTTAAAGGTTTTTTTAAAAATTATTTGTGACACAAAAATTTTTTGGTGAAAAAAAAAAATCGGGTTAAAAAATAATTTTTCCCGATTTTGACCCATTGCAGTCAAATACGTCGTTGCAAAGGTCTTTGAAATATTTATCACTAGATATCTATATTGTCTATATTAATGACTTAGTAATCCAGATATAGGTCAAAAATCGAGGTTGTCCTGGTTTTTCCCTTATATCTTAGCCATTTGTGAACCGATTTTCTTGAATTTAAATAGCAGCCGAGCCGGAAGAATTTCGGAGATATTGATGTATGAATCGTGTATGTAAGTTATTTGGGGGCTTCAGAAAGTTGACTTCAACACACAGACGGACATAGCTATGTCGCTGCTTTGTATTTTTATTTAAAAATACAAATTTTAGTGTTTGATTTATTTAGACTAGCCTATTTTCCAATATTTAAATTCAGATTGTTTCTTTAGATTGCGATTTTGTAATTCTAAATTTCTAGAACATTGTTAGCCCTTCAATATCTGGTCAAATCTGTCCAAAATAGAAAATAAAAAAAATGTATGAAAACTTAAGAACAATTTGTGTACTCTATTGAACCGTTACTATTACTAAAATAATATAGTATTTCTTTATTTGAACATCCTTAACCCATATTAACCAGAAGTAAAAAATTAATGTTCGTGGAATCATATAAGAAATCGAAAGTGTTAATTTGTAACAATTACTTTACATATTTTATTTCTTTGGGAAGTATAAACAAATCCAAAAAACAAAACAAACTGCTAGTTTTTTTTATTAACATGCTGTGATAATTTAATTCAAAATGTCACATGTACGTATGGAAATAATATGCGCTTAGATTTAAGCGCACTTTTATTTTGTGATTAAATCCACTATAAAGTATGTGTTGATGATGAGAATGATTCTTACTACGCTAATAATCATTTCTATATACATCCAAACAAATGTATAAACTCGTATTTATACTTTCACATACTGTGGATACATTTGAGTGAAAGTACATACTACATTTAATACAGAAATGTAAACTAATGTGTTCATAAAGTGAGGAAATTTATTAGTGTCACTATTGTTATACCCTATTACTATAAGTTTGAAATTTCTACATTATTCTTTCGAATTTATAAACTACCGTATACTACCTTTTAGGCTCAACTACCGTGACCGCTAAAGTATCTTTAGCGTTATTGGATAATAATTAGAGTTTTTCAAGGGAATTCCCGGGAAGATAAATTCCGCAATATTTCCAATCCCGAAATCCCGGGAAATTGTGCGAGAATTCTCGGGAATTATTTTCCATAGTATTTGTTTTTGTATTTGACTTTCTCTAAAATAAGCTTAAAGCTCTAAAACAAATGCAGATTCATACAACAAGAAAGATTTAACCCAAATGGACCAATAACATGTTCATTATTCAAATTATTCCAAAAACTCGTAAATGTTCAGGGCTGTTACAGAATTTTATTCCGATCGAGAATGGAATTATTTAGCTTTTTCACAAAGAGTAAAACGAAAATTTTTGGAATGAAATAACCTTCAGATAAATTAAAATTTGTTTAATATTATTGGGTTTTCTTCAAGTTTTAATAACACCTTTACTTACATTACTTAATTAAAAAAGTAGAACACAATCTAATGGAAATTTAATCCATTCCGATACAAGTGGTGGCAGGTTTGTATATAACCAATATTAGAAATCGAGTCAGTTTACCTCTTAATATTAAACTTTTATTGGATTTTTTTATTTGTATCCAATTACATTTTAAAACTAAAGATATTTTTTTAACGAAGCCTACATTCTAAAAATTGAATAATTTGTTCTATGCGGGAATTCCCGGGATCCCGGGAAATTTAAAAACTAATCGCGAATTCCCGGGAAAAGAAAAACTCTAATAATAATACAAAAGTTTGTAAAAATCCTATACTGAGAATTTTAGAAAAAAATCTATATCTTAAAAAACACTTTGGCTTGTAGATAAAGGTAAAAGTGTTATATTCGGATGTGCCGAATCTTGTTTACCCACCATCAATATGTGACAATAAATATTTTTCTGAAATAGGGGTTAAAGGGGGGGGGTAGGGTCAATTATGGACCGATCCTCACAAAAGTTGTTAGAAAGAACTATAAGAACTATAGAAAGAATATAAAACTTGTTTATGTCTAATTTCATCACGATATTAATTATTATAAGGCAATTTTGAATATTCAAGTGATTTTCAATTATTCGAGTTTCTGATTTAATCGGTTAATCGAGCAAATTATTAATCGAGGTTTAGATTTAATTGGTTAATTTAAATTATTGGATTAACCGAATAATTTTCATTTTAAATTGAAAAGAAAAACCAGAATTTTGTGTACTTATACAAGCATTTTGTTAATAAAAATAACAAAAAACATAAAAAGCAAACAAAACAATAAAAAAACATGTGAGTTTTTTTAGGGAGATCTTCTGAAATCATCTTTTAAAAAAAGAATATAATTTAAATGATTTCTTTTTAAACGATTTTTTTTAGTTTTAATAAAACTTGACTTGAAAAAACACTCTCAATGATTGTAGATATTGGAGAAATCGAAAGTAAGTCATGAATATCCAATTTCTCAGTTCTTTTTTGAGTTTTTCATACCATGGGAGTCCTTTTTGGATTTTTTTTTAGATTTTGAATACTTTAATAGTTTTTTTAAGTTGTGATAAAAGACTCTGTAATGTTTTCAGTTTCCATATCGTCCTCCGACTCATTAGGACGAAGTTCATCATAGAATATTCTAGAAAAAAGGGTCATTTCCAAATTCGAACTATACTTCAAAAAACTATTGCTAGAAGGGAATGTTTACGAGTTAGGAAATTATATTTTTGTGTTTAAAACTATATTTCTATATAAAGTGCAAAAAAAATAAATTTCGGTTAAACGGTTAATCGACACAAATTAATCGGTTGATTTGTTATTTGAAAATCGTCAATTTCGAATTATTCGAACAGTTAACCGACCAAAATTAATCGGTTAACAGATTAACGGTGAATCAATTTTCGTCATACTTTACAGTATAAGTGCAGAGTACTTAGAACTAATTTGTCAAACAGAATTCAGGGGGATATTTGTATGGGGGCTAGGCGAAGTCAGGAACCGATATTGACCATTTTCAAAACGGAATATCAAAATCAACCCCCCATCTTTTTTGATGGTGGGTATAAAAATTGCCACTAAAAAAATCAAAATGTGTCATTAAGAATAAGAGGTTTCACTTTATTTAGAATCATATGCATCAAACTTCATGTATCCCGCAGATAAATAGCATTTAGTCCACAATTTTGCTTTCTAACTTCGTATTTGTGTTCCCAGAAGTATTATTAAAGAAAACTCAAAAGGCACCATTAAAATAAAAAAAAAAAAACTTTGAATTGCTAAAAGTTCTATTAAAATTTGTATGATATTTTCAGATGACGAATTTACGTTCTATTTATTTGCAGAATCTATTTTATTTCCTTGTGAATAACACTAACAGTAAGCTTTCAAATTGTGTAACAAATTTTATTAGTCATTTCTAAAGGTAATTGTTATTTAATGGACAAATTGGCCTTATTTAGGGTTTGGTTTATGAGCTCTCCGAAGTTTGGTAGACTTTGTTTCTATGTAGTTTTATAATGTTTTTTCATGAACTTTGTTAAACTCATCCTTTAATGATGGTACTTCCAAGTCTCTATGGAAGTTCTTATTACTTATGCAACATAACGGAACCGTCATGTTTCCTGAAAATTTCGATTATGCACTCTGTCAATACTTAATTGCTGGCCGTTCCGTCGAATTCCACATTTCGAAATTAGTAATATACCGGTTTTATACAAGAAGACCGCATTTTATGTCAGGTACACAATTCCCCCTCCTTAGTGCGAACATAAAATGTTTGTGAGTTTTGATCGTCAATTTCTCGCTTTCGGATCTATAATTTTAGGTGACCATTTGCAATTTTCAAATTTTCGTACACGCAGAGAAAAAATATAGTTGGGACTTAAATCGAAAAATTTAAATCCCAGTTACGGAAAAACTATAGGAGGTATTTTTCATACTTTTATTCCCTATTATGTTCTCAATAAATCCCAACGCACGGTGCTTTGTTTTCATATAGGCAATGGATAAAAATAGGAGGAGTTATTGCAGACGATTAAGAACAAATGTAATTCTTGAAAAATTTCGTGCAAGCACACTGGTACCTCCCATATATCCTGAACATATAATTTTGAATAAAATTTACTGTTATACTTCTAACATTTTAAAATTTGGTTATAATCATTTTAATAATGTTATTGTTGTTTGGGAAAATTTTTATTACAATCGCAGCAAGGATTAGGGTGGCTGTCATACATCTTTTTGCTTAAAAAACATATAAACCTGAATAAAATTATTAATATTCAGAAATTATAGTTCTCTTATAATATTAGATGCCAAATTATGAAAATACCATCGGAAGGATATTCATAATTACAAGACATCAAGATTTCAATATCCTGTATAACATCTAATTTTTTTTAAAAAATTCGTAAAAATAATTTTTTATTTTGGAACCAAGCTTTAATTTACATAACTGCCATATATCCTTTTTTTAAAAAAAATCTATAAATGCTTTTAAAATCATACAATTGATTCAAAATTTGTGCCAAGTTAAACAAATCAACATCATTCCCTACAAACTTGTATTAATATGCACACTATTTATTAAAACTAGGATCGCTTGGTGGTCAAAATTCGACCACTAATAACAAAATTATACAGTTACTTTGAGTATACGCAAAAATATTTTCCACGTTTGTGTACAAATACACGTGTATTTAGATGTGCATAAACATGTTGTTGTTGTTTTTCAAGCAAATTTAAAACGCTTTGTAACACTTTTATGGAAAGAATTTTTAAAAAAAAAATTATATTGTGCACATCTAGAGAAAATAATCTTTTAAACCATATAGGTTTCATCAATATTGGTGGACAATAACATACTTAAAAGTGTACCACAAAAAAACGTGTGGCCTATTTATATGTATATAAGATTAGGCTATTGAAATAGTGAAATATTGTATCTATTTTCTAAATTCGGAAGCACGGATGGATGGACATTTTGAAATATTCATAGACTTATGGTTCATTTGTAATATTAGAAACTGGATGTTGGATTATACTTCATGTATTCCTATCTCAACCTAAGGATATGTAGGTTATATACTATTATTGAATTACTTACATTTATGGTAAAAAATTTATTATTTATGCGTGCCATCAAAAATTAATTTTTTTTAAATTTCTAGTTAAAACGGACAAATAATGATTTCACATTATAAAAAATAAGAGATAGGGATTAGATAAAATTAAAGATAAATTAAAATCTATTAACATAAAACTAATTTAATTAAATAATGCAATATTTCTTAGTTATTTAAAAAGAAAAAACGGTATTATTTTATAAAAACCAAAAATCTGGAGCTATTTCCACAAACCATCAAATTGAAAATTTACGAAATGTGAATTTATACATTTAAACAAAAACTAAATTTTAATAGTTTTCATACGAAAGGACAACTAATGATTACATTTTCTTAAAGATAATACTTAAGGATATTCTATAGTAAAACATAATCAAAATCGATTAACATATATTTTACTAATATTCCAACAAAGTTTTAAAATTTCATGCTTATAATAAAAACAAGTAAGAGTGCTATATTCGGCTATGCCGAATCTTATATACCCTTCACCTTTGTTGTGGATGCATTATTATTTTTTATAATTAGTATATATGTATGTACATTGCCCACTTTCAGCATACAGCATCCTAAATTTATCAAGAACATAAAAAACAACAACAACGCCAAACGAAACAAAACACCAAAAGAAAAAACAAAATACGCAAGCCAATGAAACCAACACACGCCCAAACATACGTTTAATTGTATAAAAAACAACAACGCCAAAAGAAACAAAACACACAGGATTTGTTGCTTTTTTGTCCAAACATACGATTTGTTGCTTTTTTGTCAAAAAAACCAACACACAACCAAACAAACGTTTAGTTGTATAAAAAACAACAACAACGCCAAAAGAAACAAAACACACAAAAAAACAAAATACGCAAAGCATGCTCAACCAAGCATACGTTTTGTTGCTTTTTTGTAAAAAAAACCAACACACAACCAAACTAACGTTTAGTTGTATAAAAAACAACAACAATGCCAAAAGAAACAAAACACAAAAAAAAAAAACAAAATACACAAAACTTGCACATCCAAACATACGTTTTGTTGTTTTTTTGTCAAAGCATGCAATACATTGTGTTTTTTGATGAAATTTTCAGAGGTTGTCTCGGATTTTTGCTCATATCTCCGTTATTTATGGACGGATTTTGCTGATTTTAAATAGCAAAATTCTCGAAAGTATGTCTGACAGAATTGTTGAAGATTTGGATCCTGGAGATATCTGGGGCCTTCAGAAAATTGATTTCAACAGACAGACAGACAGACAGACAGACAGACAGACAGACAGACGGACAGACAGACAGACAGACAGACAGACGGACATGGCTTAATCGACTCCGCTATCTATAAGGATCCAGAATATATATACTTTATAGGGTCGGAAATGAAAAATGTAGAAATTACAAACGGAATGACAAACTTATATATACCCTTCTCACGAAGCTGAAGGGTATCAAAATGTTAATTATTAAAAATTGCGCAGATTAAACATTTAAACTTCTTTTGGCAAAAACAGTAATTTTCCATAATTCCACATTCATATTCTTTCATTTGCAGCCAATCGCAAGTTTATATCTTTTAAAACGAACTTTTAACAATTATTGTAGTTAACCATAAAAAATATATTTTTCTCCATAAAATTTATATTGAAAATGTTCTAACTTTAGCGACCTCTAGTGACGACAAAAATATATATTTATAAAAAAAATCTATTTTACACGAATGAGTTATTTAGTTGTCTATTCAAAAATATAAATTTCATTAACATCAATGACAAAGAACTGTGCAACGTGATTAATTCTGAAAATTTTAAAAAAGTTTAAATTGGAGTTTTGAAACTGCCGTTAACCCATTTCGCTCCGAGATGAAATTTTTATTTATTTTAAAAAATAAACTTTTTTAGGGTAATTATGACCAACTGATTGCAAATATCTGGTCAAAAAAATGTTCCGATTTTTCGTTTTCCCAGAAAAGCCAGTTCAAAATTTTGAACAGTTAGGTTTGCACATATGTGATGTCCTGCATTTGTGATTGTGATGTTCATCATGGTTTTTATATTTTATGAAACAGCTACATATGTCTGCAATAATTCCTCATGTTTATTATTTTAATTTTATTTTTTTGACTATTTTTAAAAATTAATTTAAAAAGTGTATATTTTTAGACATTTTTTTTTAATTTAATGTAATTGCAGAAATTTGCCCCTAGCAACGAGGGGGAGGGGTATGGTCACGTTGGAATATAGTTTTTTATTAGCTAAAAGATGAGACTTAACATTCATACAAAAAAATTTCAGAAATTCCACCTATTTCACATATAAACATATTTTTGAAAACTTTTATTTTTACTGTTCGAAAAATGGAACAGCGGAGCGAAATGGGTTAAAAATTTATTTTTTGGTTATACCTGCGAATAGGTTAACGGTATCCTACGAATACAAAAACTCATATACAAGTAAATATGGATATATTTTAAGTAAAAATAAGCTTTTATTTTAATATTTCTCAAAATATGTTAATTTTCATCCTACATTTCTTGTTCTAGTGGCATGAGACAGGTTAATGGCCTGGCGATATTTTAATAACTTTAAAATTTTTAAACCAATGTGTTTTATATCTTGTTAGAACGACAATTACGTACACATTTCGATTCTTTTAAATTAATTTGCAAAAGTAATTACCTAAAGGCAAAATTTTTATAAAAATTACATTTTTTCCCCTTGTAAATGCACCTCAAAACTTCAGCGTCGTTGCGCCACCAGTTAACGTTATCCTATCATCCTAATATTTTACACAACGTGTTTCTACAATACATAGAACAATTTTAGAGAGGGGACGGTCAAAATTCGCAATTTTATTTTTTTTGGAGCACTCTAATGTACATATGGGCAAGTCCCAGAAACAGTCTACCGACAAAAAGAATTTTAAATGATTCAAACTTGAAATTTTTAATTGTAATATTAGACTAGATATGTATCTATATTACACCGTCCGACAAATAGAGAAAAAATTCGTTAGACACGAACCGAACGAATACATCTGAAACTATAAATTTAATGGTGAAAAACTGTGTTTTCAGTTTTTATAAATAAAAATAATAAATTGCTTTTAAAAAAAATAGTGCATTAAAGACCCAAATATTCTATACTAAATGTCATAATTTCATCCTTTATATTTATAAAGGTCAAATTAAAATATAAAAAAAAATTATTAGTATACAAAAAAGTTTTATTAAGAAAAGTGCATGTTTATAAACTACACCACCATAGTGGGGGAGGTATAATGGGTTCGGGCTGTTGTTTGCAACATACAAAAATATTGTCCCAACACCCACCTTAAAGTATACCAATCTGCTCAGGATCACTTTCTGCGTCGTACGTCTGTCCGTCCATCCATGTAAACATTGGAATCAAACTACAGGTCGCAGGTTTAAAGATAATTCGACAGAATTTGGCACAAACCTTTATATTGCCCCAAGGACAAAGGCTATTGAATTTGGTTAGAATCAGCCCATTATTTATCCCAGCCCCCATACAATTGGCCTATTTGAAAATAGTTAAGCTCTCATAAATATCTTAATTATAAACATATTCAAACCAAATTCAGCACAATTAAGTTTTATGTAAACTCTCAAACCAAATTTCGTGACGATCGGTCAACAATATTCCATAGCTCCCATATAAGTAACATTCTCGAAAATGTCATTAATATACATAAATCTCTGAAATATGTCATCCAAACAAAATTCAACACAAATATGTTTCATATATTCGCAATTTATCCCACCAAATTTTGTAACGATTGGTCCATAATTAGTCATAGCTCCCATATAAGGCCCACTACCGAAAATGTGTGCATTCAAATAAGATTCAACACAAAGGATAAAAATTTGAAAGGACATTTTTGACATATTTTGATCCTTACAGGATAAAATAAAAACAAGTAAGAGTGCTATCTTCGGCTATGCCAAATCTTATATACCCTTCACCTTTGTTTTGGATGCATTATTATTTTTTATAATAATTCGAAAATTTAACAAAATTTTATTTTTTTTCCAGTTGTTTTTTTCATTTTTTGGAAAAAAATTTTTTTCCATTATTTTTTTTTTAAATTTTAAAATTTTTTTTTTGTTTTTACTTCGTTGCAAATGTCGTTGCAAATGTCTTTGAAATATCTATCATTAGATATCCATATTGTCTATATTAATGTCTTAGTAATCCAGATATAGGTCAAAAATAGGTCAAAAATCGAGGTTGTCTTGGTTTTTTCCTCATATCTCAGCCATTTGTGGACCGATTTTGCTGATTTTAAATAGCAAAATTCTCGAAAGGATGTCTGACAGAATTATTGAAGATTTGGATCCCGAAGATATCTGGGGTCTTCAGAAAATTGATTTCAACAGACAGACGGACAGACAGACAGACGGACATGGCTTAATCGACTCCGCTATCTATAAGGATAAGGACAATGAAACCAACACACATCCAAACATACGTTTTGTTGCTTTTTTTGTCAAAGCAAGCAATAAATTGTCTTTTTTTTATGAAATTTTCAGAGGTTATCTCGGATTTTTGTTCATATCTCCGTTATTTATGAACGGAATTTGCTGATTTTAAATAGCAAACTTCTCGAAAACATGTCTGACAGAATTATTGAAGATTTGGATCCCGAAGATATCTGGGGTCTTCAGAAAATTGATTTCAACTAACAGACGGACAGACGGACATGGCTTAATCGACTCCGCTATCTATAAGGATTCAGAATATATATACCCTTTTAGGGTCGGAAAATTATATTGTAGAAATTACAATATAATTCAAAGGCTATTGAATTTGAAAACTTATATATACCCTTCTGACGAAGGTGAAGGGTATAATAATACGAAATAAATATTAACTCTTCTTGATCATTTGACACCAAATTTGACATAGTAGGATGATCAGAAGTATTTTAAAGTATTTTTTTAAAAATGTACTCCTCTGAAAATTTTAAGTCCTTTTAAAAGGAAACAGGATCACGAAATGAAAAACTGAAAATGCATCCGGTTCGTGTCTAATGTTGAGTGTCGTACGGTGTTATATTTTATATATAAACAAAATGTATGTATTTCGATGGTCATTCATACAAAAATGATTACCAAATCCAACACCAAAAAAATTAATTTATAATTTTAAAAATTAAATAATAATTAATATAATTAATTGAGTAATTTCACTTTATATGGAATTTTTCAGAACTTCTCACGGAAAAGGAGATAATTTTCAAGCATCTGGATAATTTGTAAAGACCGTCACGTAACGTGCGTCACAAAATTTTCTCGGCTTATTATGAAAACGGCAAATGTTTATTCATGCAAATAACTTATATTAGAATTCTCTTTCATTCATCTTTCTTTTAGGAATATGATTTTGTGTGCTTTATTATGCAAAATTCTCTAAAATTACGAATACAACACTTCAACTTTTAAAG